>NW_010292198.1:7243-10695 GCF_000700745.2 Antrostomus carolinensis
TGGGGGCTCCAGAACTGGACACAGTATTCCAGGTGGGGTCTCAGGAGAGCGGAGCAGAGGGGCAGAATCCCCTCCCTCCACCTGCTGCCCACGCTGCTCTGGGTGCAGCTCAGGACACGGTTATTGACCTTCTGGGCTGTGGGTGCACATTGTCTGCTCATGATCCTCTGTGCAGGATCGATACAGGTTACTGCTCTGTACCATCCCCTTTGCCCTGGCTGTGCAGCGCACGTGCTTTGCTTCAGAGCTTTATTTCTCCTTTTTCCCTCATTAGCTGGATAAGAAGCAGAGCTCTGCACAAGCCTCCCTCGGAGAGAAGGAGAGCGTGTCTGATGGATGCTCAGAGTGACGCTGCCTCCTCCTCAGAGCCTTGCTGGTGATCCTTGGCTGGTTGTCGTGTGGCAGAGGTAGATCAGCCTGAATAGAGTCAGCAGAACTCATGTCACAGCAGCAGCCATGCTGGATGTGATAAGTGCAAGGGAGACTGCAGCTTGGAGAGAGACGTCTTTCTTTGCCAGTGCTGTTTGTGGAGGGCAGATAAGCTTCCTGGAAGCTGAAGCTCTCTGGAGAATGTGCAGAGAGATGAAGCCTGAGTGGAAGGTCTGTTCAGCGCTTGGCTCAGGGTATCGTGGGTGGCACTGTGATATGTTTGTCATGTAAACAGCTGAGGTGGACACAGCTTCAAAAAGGATCCGCACAGCTATTGCTGCTGATCGAATGAATCCCTGGAGAGCTGCTGATAAGCAGCCCAGCCTGGTTGATAATGGGATGCTCCATTCCAGGGATATAACAAGAAGTTAAAGCTTCCTTTCAAACCTCTATCTTCTCTCCTTGCTAGTTGCTGGTTTTCCATGCAGTAACTTGGTTCAAATACCCTCAGAATAGCAGCAGCACATGACATCTGTGTATTTTAGTGGGGAGATTTGGGGTCCAGGCTGCATCCTCTGCTTTCCACGGGCAGTGGTTGGACAGGTGAGGCTCCTGGGATCCAAGAGAGCACAAGAGCAGGACTAGCAAATTGGCTTTCTCAGGGTCTGGTTAGGCAGCCTGTGTTTGCACAGATGATGCCATGGGTCACGGCTGCATTTCATTCTCTGAAATGAAACATATTTATTGTGCAAACTCATTTAAGGGAAAAGCTGACTTTATTAGTTGGTGTCTGGAAAGGAGTCAGCATTTCTGTGACCTGTTCTTCCGTGGCTAAGGAAGAGCAGGCTTAAGCAAACGCTCACCAAAGGTGTGTTGCATAATGAGTGACATGTAGTTTATCTAATTTATTCTTCTGTAGGAGCTTAAATACATTGGACATCAGCTGTCAGTCTGTACACAGGCACAACATGAAATATGCTGGTTTCATTTATTTACTTTTAACCAAAAATAAGTCCTGGAGCAGTTGAAGAATGCTTTAATTTCCCTTAGACTCTGATAAAGTGAGTTGTGTGTCCTGCGTCATGGGGCTGTCTGTGTGAATTGAGCCATTTCCTGCTGCTCTCTGACAGCCCAGTAAGTGCGAATGCAAATTCTGATCTCCTTCACCTTTCCACTTTGAATCACCATATGGAAAAGACACGTGGATTCCACCCTGCTTTAGAGTCATGGAAATGAGCTGTTATGAAATAGGGAAAAGGAACCGTGTCCTGGCGATTTCTGAATGAGCAGCTTGAGAATTGACGTAATTGTGAGGCGCCGGGAGAGAGCTGACAGGAAGGAGGAGTCAAGTTAGAAAATGAGTGAAAACAAGAGTGTGTTTAGGAAAGCTGAGCTCTCCTTCCTTTCCTTTTTGGCCAGATGATGTTTTGCCACTGGCAGGTACAGCTTCCTTCAAAGCAGATAACTCATTTACGCTGGGAAGAACAATTAAAATAATTCACAGTATCAAAGAATACCAGGTTGGAAGGGACCTGGAGGATCGTTTGGTTCAACCTTTCTTGGCAAAAGCATGGTCTAGACAAGATGGCCCAGCACCCTGTCCAGCTGAATCTTCAAAGTGTCCAGTGCTAGGGAATCCACCACTTCCCTGAGGAGATGGTTCCAATGACTGATTGTTCTCATTGTGAAAAGTTTTCCTTGTGTCCAATGGGAATCTCCTCAGGAGTGACTTGTACCCATTACCCCTCGTCTTTTCCATGTGAACTCCTTGTAAAAAGGGAGTGTCCAGCTTTTTTGTAGCCACCCTTTAAATACTGGAACATGGTGATGAGATCTCCCCTAAGACTTCTCTTCTCAAGGCTGAACAAACCCCATTCTCTCAGCCTTTCCTCACAGAGCAGGTTTCTCAGTCCTTTGATCATCTTCATGGCCCTTCTCTGGACCCTCTCCAGTCTGTCCACAGCTTTTTTGTATAGTGGGGACCAAAACTGGTTTCTAGTAATAATGCAGCCACCTTCTAAAGTAATTAATCTAATAAACAGAGCTTGGAAGTTTCATCACATGGGAATAAATATGAAAGACAGAGTTTTGTCTCTGAAGCAAGAGAAGCAGAGATAACAGGGCTGAAATTAGTTCAGAGACCTGCTTAATAGAGTGCCTTTTCTCCTGATATCTCCAATGAACGGGGAAATCAACGTATCCTGCTCATAATCCTTCGTATTTTGCCCTTGTGGGATGCAAACAGCCTGGTTTTCCTGGTGTTTAGGTGATGGAAGCCAGGATATCCCCATGGAGACCATGGCTGATTTGGACTGGTAAATGTTTCTGAAGACATTCTCCCAAAATCTGTCAATACCTGCTAAAAAATACCCAAAAACCAGTGCCCTTTACAGATTGGGATGTTTTGAAGGGCCAACACAATCTCCTCTCCTCTGCACTAGTCATTGCTTTTTCCAGCAGCTGAACCGGAGGGAGAGGAAAAGCTGGGAGATCCCATCCAGGCAGCGGCGGCAGCGGCACGACAGGGAACCTGGCACCAAGTGTCCCTTTGGTAGCAGGACGGGAAGGACTCTCCTCAATCCCTTGTCACGGTGCTCAGATCCTAAGACCAGGCAAAGCATTCAGCTGTCTGAGCTGAGGGCATCACTGCTGCCTTCCTTGCTGCTTGAAACCCACAGACAGCAGCTTGGAGAAATAAAATGCTGGTCGCTGTCATCCCTCTGCGTGCCTGGAGATGAGACTTATCCAGTCTGGGGAGGTGGCACTGCTCTTCCACCTGATGGCTTGGCCACCAGTGATGACTAGAGTCAGAAATGTTTACATTTCATTCAATTTACAGTTTTTTTCCTACCTCTGCCATGAGTCACATCCTCCAAGGATCTCTCCACTGTCCTTTCTGTGCAGCAGACTGGGAAATACCACAGGAGAGGAGAGATTTCCTATTGTAGGCTTTATATGGCACTTGCAGCCTGGCAGTGCTTAAAAAGAGCACACGAGCCTGTGGCCTTCTGGCATCTGTCCATACTTACGTGTTGGGGAGATTTTTAATGCTGGATGTAAAAGGGAAAGACTCTCTAAGAGAA
>NW_010292199.1:0-30930 GCF_000700745.2 Antrostomus carolinensis
AATCCCTAACATTCTGTGATTCTGTGAATCTGATGGTTCTCTAAGTCCAGAGAATAAAAGGAATGAATGCAACACATTGACTAGAATCCCAGCCAGTATATATCACATTTTTAACTATATTATCTGGTTCAGCAACTATTCTCACTCTATGTTGTCATTTAATGAGAAATGAGGATTAAGCTATCCAAACTAAAAAGCTGGGAGGGGGAGGAGGGGGTGTGCGGAAGAAAAGAAACAATCCACAGTTATAGCTGTCTTACATTAAATTTATCATGTAGCTGTTAATATGCAAAAGGGTAAATATTAGTCTTTCCTCTGATCTCTAACATCTACCTCTTCCCAGTGGAAAACACATTGCTTTATGCTTCCTCTGCTAAACCTCTTCTGATGCCAGGCAAGCGGGAATGTCTTGTTTCTTTATCACAGTCCTTTGGAGAGTTTTATTGATTCATTGATTACTACTTTTATGACAAATCTTTGTGGAAACCAGGATTCTCCTTGGGAAAACTGATTTTGAAGGGGAAACATTTGTATAAGCATAGGCTTTTTGGGGATCTTATCAATGTCTGTAAATATCTGAAGTGTGAGGGCCAAATGGATGGGGCCGGGCTCTTTTCGGTGGTGCCCGGAGACAGGACAAGGGTCAATGGGCAAAAACTGGAACACCAGTTGGTTTCCCCTGCCAACCCCCGGCGGGTGAGGGGCGGAGAGTTCTGTAAATACCAGCAGGACGGATTGAGGACCCTGGGGGGCTGTATCCGGCCTGCGGGCTGTAGTTTGAGAACCCCTGCTTTAGGGTATATAAACAGTCCCATTAACTTCACTAGCTGTAGATGACAAAATCGTTCAAAACAAAGCAGCTAATAATAATATCAGCATGAAAATCTCATGCCAACAGAAGAAGGACCAAGGAAGTGACTCAGCAGGTTACGTACAATAACAGGGTTTTATCGCAGTTCTGGGTGGAGCAAGATGTCACTCAAGGTACTTCCAGTTGCATATTAGTGTGTCGAGGATTGGTTAGCTGACAAGGGTCGTGATTCTGATATGAAAAAGAAAATAAACATTATTTTCCTATCATAATTTCTGCAATTAATTGATATTAAGAAATTCTGAGCAAACTGTCAATACTTTTTCAGTGAACAGATATTACTGTAACATTTGGAGATGACAGTTTGCACTGGGAGAATGATCATGAGATATTCCTCTGCCATGATGTATGTCATCACTTCTCACTTAATCAATACAATTTATCATTTAAGACAGTGATTCAACACAATAACGCTTTAGGGCAGGGGTCCTCAAACTTTTTAAACAGGGGGCTGCTCGTCTGAAGTGCTGGGGTGGTAAGGACACGCTGTCCTTGACTGCAGCTGCTATACGATAACAGCATGCTTACAGTCAGCTAAGGCATGGGAACTTAAGGGAGTAAGCAGCTAAGGAATGAGGAACTAGGGGGGGGGTTGACGCTTAGGGTAGTGACCAATTAATTAGTTAGGTTACAGAATATGTATGATCTCATTAAGAACTGTATAAGTATGCTGAACGCTAATCAATAAACGAAGCTTGTTGATCGCTCATATTGAGTGCTCGAGTTCTCCCACTGCGACATCAGTGCATAAACTGGTCATTTTCCTTTCCTACCTGGTTATGCAGCAAGTGCCCTGCTTCGAGTTCCATTTCGGGTATTAGATCCTGTCCTTGTTCTGTGCTGAGTTTCTCTTCCTCATGCATCACTGGATTTGATCTTGGTTCTCATTTCTCTTTTTCAGCACCAACTTAATAACCAATGGGAAGTAGTGAACAAATTCCTTTTTGCTTTGCTCCTTTACATAACTTTTTCTTTTCTTATTAAACCACCTTTATCTCAATCCATGAGCTTTTCCATCTTATTTTCTTCTCCTGTCCTGTCCTGTTGAGGAGAGGGAGTGAGAGAGTGGCTTGACGGGGCACTGGCAACCAGCCAAAATCAATTTACCACAGCAGTCTTGAGATTTTCAGAATGTCTTTTAAAATGTGAAAGAAGTTGGAATTCCTCAGTGCTCATCAGTAGAACACTTTTAATGTTTAACATTGGACATGAAAACTGCCTGAATCCTAGTGTTTAGTCATCTTATGCCTAAATCCTACAGCAGACTACAGGTTTTCCATAGTCTCCCCTGCAAGAGCTTGATTTGGTGGGAGCTTCTGTGGAAAGACTGTCAGAGTTACCCTTGCATGAAAGTTAAGGACAAATGATAATTGCAGCACTTTTTTTCAGTGATTTCATGATTAAAAACACAATGAACCTTATTTGAGATGTTCTCAGGTTCCTAATTAATAGCAGGGAGTTGTACCCAAATCTTTTTTATTCTGAGCTACTTGGGAGAAAATAGATGAAAATCTCTCCCTGCCTCAAATGTACGCTAATCTTCTTTCTTTAAATAATACAAAGTTTACTGGACTGGAGAGATAGGAAGCGTGATTGTTTCTGAAGGCTAATATACCTTTTTCCTTTTCAGAATTAGAACCTTTTGGTTAAAGTTTCTGTCCCAGGAATAAGTCATTGTTCTAAGTATGAAACTCATCAGCATGATTTGTGACTCTGAATCCAAAGAAGAAGCACTAACCAAAATGTTCATATTTGGAACATCCTTTCCACTGATTTGACAGAGTTTATGCACTTATTTTATGAATATTGATTTATTAGACATCTGAAAAGGCATAAGTGAAGACCACATGTCTAAAAATATAGACAAACAATACCTCTATAATCACAAGTGATTTCATTAAGACAAGTTTTTCTAGCTAGGTTGTCAATTATAATGTAGAGAACTGTATAGCTCCATATATTTTAATGACATTGCAAACTCCAGAGGTAAATTCTTCTCTCCACACCTCTGACATACATTGTTGGATATTCTCAGTGTGAAACTGCTTGTATAAAATACGATGAAGTGGAAGGAAAGGTATGGCAATGTGAAATCCATGTTTTTCTTTCTTATGGTTATCATACTGTGAGATCTCTATCTAAAGGATTTCTAGTGCTTTTTTCTTTTTCTCTGTTTTAATCTGAAATGCCATCATCTTCCTTTCTATCCTGTAGACATACAGATGAAGAATGAAGTGAGAAATTCAGGTGGAAGCATAAACTGAAAGAATATATTCCTTATCTTGTTAAAAACAAAGAAAAATATCCTTTCAGGTCAGAGACAGCATGAGTAATAATAATAAAGTTCATTTTCCTGATTCTAAGTCTGAATTTTCCCGTTAAGTGTTGAGGTTTAAGGTCCTTTTTGTAAGGGGGTGGATGCTAGATTTTAACTAACAAACTGCTTCTTACAGTGCTAACATTTTTCTGACATTTAACATGTGGGGAATACACTTTTCACTACGTTGTTAGAAATTATTATCCTATCTGACAGATTCAACATAGACTAAAATATCATTTGGAAAAATAATCACATAAAATTATTCCACAAGTTGGTTATATGTTTACACATATATTTTACTGTGTTTTCACAGAGCAGCTAAGGATACTTATCTGCATTTTACAGAGGTAATGTAAAGAAAGAATTTTAGATCTTTGTATGATAATGTCATTTTTTTTTCAATATGGATGTCAATGATTAAGAGACCAGGTCTTAAGTCTTCACCTCTTCCTCTCCTGCAATGGGGGTTTGCAACATCTCTACCAGGATTAGATATCCATAAACAGATTTTCTGACAAAAACCTGCTGTCATTATCGTGATCTTTTCATTTTCTCTGTCTCAATACATACAGACACTCATTCAAAATATACAAGATTTCAACTCATTTTTGCATATATGCATAGACCACAGACAGTTATTAAGGGAGGTTCCAGTTGTGACATAAAAAAAGATAATTGCAGGGCACCTCAATGGCTCAGGGTAAGAGTCGGGGGCAGGGAGGATGAGAATATGGGGCAGCACAGGTAAGGTTTGGTGGAATCTCCAGTTTTATGCTTAAAGGAAATAGGAGTGTGGCTTTTTAGTCAACATATATCATTTATCATACATCACCAAATGCATCTCCTTTATAGGGTTTAAGTCCAGCTGGTCTTTCTGTCAAAGGTAGACGTCTACACTACCATTACCATGCATAAAACTGAATAATGTAAACTTGTGTTAAATCTGCTCTGAATTGCTTAATGCATGAATCTTCAATGTGTGTAAGTGCTTATACACGTATGTTTATAGAATTACAAATGCCATTGTATTGAACTCCAATTAAGTCCTGCTTCGGTAACATACATCCTTTTTTTTTTAAAACCTATCCTTTTGTTCAGGGAGCATAGACTTCCTCCCAGATGTTTTCTACTGTAAGACACTGATTAATAAGAAGATATTATCTACCTCTTTGATTTTTATCTCTCTCTTTCTACCCTGAGATGACCTCTTTGGCAAGTTGATACAGCTGTTACTGTACCTTCTGCAACACTATCAGTTCCCCCCTCTTCCCATCTGGCAATCAGGAACTTACCCAGTAAAACTGTCACAGATAATAGTATTAGTTTTGATAGAATCTGCTGGTATTTTATATGTGCTAAGTGCCTGACCAGCTATAAAAGGTGCTTTAAAAGGGTTTACACTGAAGGAAAAGACCTTTACTTATTTTAACCTGTGGTAATTAAGCAATAACCAAATATTTTATAAAAAAGTAATAGTATTTCCAAACATGGCTTTTTAGAAGAGTCAAAAGAGTGGATTAAAACTTCATCTTCTTATGAAAAAGTCCCACAACAAATAACATAACAAGTCTATATTATGAACTTGTGTGAATCATTTTTGCCTAAAAGTTAGACATCTGTACTGTAGTCATCTTAAGTCTTCTTTCATGTCCTAGCAAAAAAAATGAGCATCTCTGTGTCCCTCCAATGAGCCAGGCAATGCAGTTACATGGACTACTAAAGAATTCTCAAACTAGTCATAGGATATAACAGGTATAGAAAGTAAAAAAACAATTTGAGTGTTGAGATGAGAAGCAAAATAAGAAGTGTACAGTTTTAGGCAGGTACAATTTCATGCTGAAGTTCCATGTCTATATATCTTGGAACAGAGAAGCTAGGACTTAATTTCACTTATTTGTGGAGACCTACCTAGTACTCAATTCAGAAAGTTTCTACTTAAAATAAAAGCATAACATACAAGTCCTTTTAATATTTAATTAATTTCAGTCATGTTAACCACCAGATTAATTTAAAGCATTTTCAATTTAAGGAAAGGATAACTTGTGAATATGTTAAATTTATAAAGTGTGGCAGCCGTACAATTTCATAAATGGAATGGAAACATTGAAATTGACAAAAAGAATATAGGCAATGACTTGGATGAAAGCTGTGATCAGAATAGCTAAAGAGTATCCTAAATCCTGTTAACAACTTTTCAATGAGACCTGACATCAGAGCAATAAAACCTCTCTACCACACTAATCAGTACTCTACATCATAAGACATGTCAATTTTAAAAAGCATTTTTATAAAATATTTGCAATTAATTCTCAAGATAAAGTTACATTTCCAAGCTAACTAAAAATAAGTTGTTCCTAAACTTAAGGCTAAAATAAGAAGCTTTGTAAAACAATGTGGCAGAAAAGTGCTGAGGACAATTAATTCATCTGCAGTGACGTCATGATTTATTTGTATTTATGTTGTGTTTTTCTACTTATAAGCTACTCCCCTCATATTATTATTGACTGAATTCTTATTCCTATTTATAAAATATCTGATCTTTAGACTTTTCACAATACATAGTAAAAAAAAAAAAAAAAGAAATTAGGTCTCAATATGTGTGATAAGTAATAATGAATCATCTACTGTATGTGTGTATATTAGGAAAGTAAAACATGTACATGCCCATTATCTGTCCCTGAGGCCAACTAGCACAGACTAGATTGTGTTGATAGATTAAAACTCTTTTACTCTTTAAAACATGTTGATCACATCCAAACTGTTTTGACTGAGAATGGTACCTTAGCCTTGTTGGCTGCTGAGTCACACTGAGAAATTGCTTTGGAATGTGCAAGTTGGATATACCAAAAACATGCAGGGATCATTATAGCAATTAACAGTGTTGACGATAATCTAATTCTTGTCAAGAAATAGACATTTTGTCAAAGGGACTTCACCTTGAAGTATTCACAGACTTTGGGGCCGGGTGTGTTTCTGTAATTTGACATTAATATTTTCTGAGATAATGAACACAAAATTAATTTATATGCATGAAGTCATGGAGTTATAGCTAATTTCTCACTTTATGAACAAATATAAAGGTAAAATGAACAAGTCTTTTTTTTACAATATTTGAAATGTAAGCACGAAAACAGGAATATAGGAAAGTTAATTTTGCTGATAACTTGTAGAAAAAGGTAACTGTATTGTAGCACACTGTTGTTAAGGAAGATTTGTCTCATGATGTGAGTATGTGAATTTTCCAAAAAAAAAACCCAAACCTGAACAAATTGCAGAAATTATACATTTATTCTCAGGGAAGTACATCACAAAGTTGTGCTGGAATCAGCTTCAGAGAAAAAAATTACTTCTCCCTAGAATATACAGAATTCTAAAGGAAGTGTAATTAAATGGAGAACAGGAGAGAAAAGGAGACAAACAGATTTTGTGGCAGATGGATAATTTAGGAACAAAGTTAGTTGTAATGTTATTACAAATCTTGCTAAATTTGCAGTTATCTGGTATTGGAATGTGTGACATGTTGTAATAGGATCATATTGGAAAAAGAGGCAAGGAAAAAAACAAAGGGATGTTATGCTTTATGTCAAAAAGTTACCTAAATACATGGAGCTTTACTGTGGAACATATGAGAGGATAACCAGCTACTTTTGAGACTGGATTTGAAGAGACACAACCAGGGAGAATGTCATGACAGGCACTGGATACTGACCTCGTGATGAAACACTTGAAGAAATGCTCAAAGCAAGCAAACCAGGAGACTTCTGGAGTGCATCAAGGACAACATTTTGTTGCTGTATGGACAGAAGTTGGGAGGTCAGATCTACCAGATCTGCTACTTGTGAATAAAAACGAGTGATGTGATCAGTAAACAGCAGTCTTCACTTCAGGGACTATGAGATGATGTAATTAAATATCCTCAGAAAAATTAGGAAGAGGGTATAATAATAAAGACATGGGAAGAAGATGAGACTTTTGCTTGTTCAGAATTTGTAGAAAGAATGCCTTTGACGCTGCCTAGAAGGAAAAAAAGAAAAAACCAAACACACAAGCAAACAAAAAAACCCCAAACCCCTACAAGAAGTACCAAAGTCAAACTGATGTGGCATAAGGCCAGTGCGTATAAAAACTCCTACCTGAACTCAAATGCAAATAAGAAACATATGGAAGAAGGAAACAGAACCTGCCTGACAGGTGGAAATAGAAATATTACATATAATCAGCAGTTCAAAAGTATCTTTTTGGGTGATCTTCCTTTGGGATTAATCCTGTTTGAGATCTTCATCAATGACCTAGAGAGTAGGAAAAAAACACTTAGTGAATTTGCAGAAGAAAGCAAATTTGGGAAGTAATTAGACATTCAGAGTGATTACAAGCTGGAAAAATGGGCTGACAGAAATTTCATGAAGTTCAGACAATACAAAATCCTGTGCCTGGGATGGAATAACGTCATGCCACACTGTAGGTGAATGCTGACTGGATTGGAAGTTATTTTGTACAAAAGTATCTGGTAGTTCTGGTTGTCAACAAGTTGAACACGACTCAGTACTGAGCCTTTGTTTCAGTGAAGGCTAACCACTTACTGCTCTGCATTAGGAAGAGTATAGCCAGCAGGCAAAGTGAAGCAATTGCTCTCTTCTATGTGACACTTCTTAGGCTACACCTGAAGTATTGTTTCCAGTTTGGGGCTCCTCAATACAGGAGAAAGACTGAAAAACTGGAGCTAGTCTTAACAGAGGGTTAGTAAGACAATGAAGAGGCAGGAGGAACACATGAAATAAAGAAAGAGTGAGGAAGCTGGTTTCTTCAACATGGAGATGAGAAGGCTAAAAGACAATGTTTGCTACATTCAGCTGTATTTTATCAGTTACAGAGAAGAGTGACAGAGACTTCTCAGAAGTGCAAAGTGAAAGGTTAAGAGTCAAAGGTCAAAAGCTGCCATAATGGAAATTCCACATGGATATATAAATTCACACCGAGGACAGTCAAACACTGGAACAGGTTGTCTGGGGAAGATCGATAATCTTAAACTCTGGAGATACTAAAACCTCAGGTGTACAAGGTCCTAAGCAACCTGACCTAAACTTATAGAAAGAGGTGAGATCAGATGATCTTCCAACCTAAACTATCTCATGTTTATTGTAAAAGATTTTGCTTAAAGTTTTTTAATACTTTGGAGAGAAAGAAAAAGATGTAATTTCAGCAAAAACTTAATTCTGAGCATTATTTACTTTTTTTTTTTTCCTTTAATACTTTGTTTTGCAGCATACTTTTAATGACCACATAATATAACTTGTCTTATCTGTCACATAGACTGCTATCCGTGACTACCGTTGTGTGACATATGAAGAAATTTTAATGATTTGTGGGTTTTGGAGGTTTTTTTAGGAATTTTTTGAAGTATACTGTTGCTGCATTGTTGCTTAAATTTCCTCTGAAAGAGAAATTGTGCTTTCCTAGTTTCGAGGCACTCCATATGCCAAAAGAAAAACATTATCTTGTTTAGGAGCAGCTCAAGAATTTGGAATCAATGCAATACAAAGTGCAAGTATACCATTTATAACACAATTAATTACTTATATATTAGACTTAGTTATTCTGTAAAAGATGGAAATAATGCCTGATAAGCTCATTTTATTATTGCTTATGGTATACCTGTACCCCATCTCTTGCTCTTCGTTGCCACTTAACATTAGTATTCATAGCATGCTATCTTGAAAGTAGATATAATAAAACAATACCACTGTGGTCTTCCCCATAGCAGAGCCCTGAAAGAGATCTGGCTCTCTGAGTCCTCAGTGATTTACAGTCAATCTCATTCTATTGCTTTTTTCTTTACCTCCTCAGGGTAACAACAGTAAATAAAAATGATGCTTTCAAATCATACAATGAAGTTAGAAACATGTCAATAACAGATTCAGTTGGTGATTCTAGAAATCATAACACGATACCTTTTTTTAAAAATAAATAAAGTACAAGAGAACTACCTGTGTCTGTCTAGTACACGTAGGAGTACTTGCTATTAAACACTTTAATATTTCCATAATATCTAATTAGTGGCTGTTACTTCTTTTTTCAGCCAGGGAACAAAAAACTCTTTGCCAAGGAAGAACTGGAACTCATTCCAATTTACTGATGAAGAAATTAAACTTCAGAGACCAGATGTGACTTCCCAAGGTCCTTATGGCAGAAAGGAGGGCAAAGAAACAATTTAACTTTGCTTTTTCCTTATACCTCCACTGCCTTACATGTCACAGTACAAGGGCTGAAGAAAACAACATAAGGGTCATCTTAATACAAGTTCAGATATAAGAGAGGTGTCTCCAAGGCAGCCTGCAGAGCAGAACAGTGTTAAGATTTTCAGTAATAATGAAACAGCCAAGATGCACTTGCTCTTCTGATAGAGAGGCCTTCAGCATTATTCGTACTGTACCAGCTAGCAATCCAGCTCTAGGTTCAGGATTTGGATAAGGTTGCCCGTTGTTGATCTGAGCTGAACATGCAGTGCTGTGAGAAGCCCATCTTCTCCAAGCTTCAGAAAATTCAGGACCGCCCAATACCTTGGTCAGAGTGATGGTCTAAGCATTGAAGGATGTTTCCTTACCAACTAGAAAGTATAGAGAGGTAAATTTGGTGCTTTTCTCCTGTCTCACACATTGGTCCAAAATAAAATATTTTCCATAAGAAAAGCAGTTCCAAAACTTTGGAATTTTGCTTCAGTTTCCTAACATAGCATCTTTATTTTTCTTCATTCATAAAAAGTACCAAGCGTTCTTTGAAAAATCAGGCCGCAGTATTTGCTTTTAAATTACACAAATACTCAATGAAATATAAATATTTAGGATGTGATATTCTATGAGGAGCATGATATCTACTAGTTTTTGCAGTAGTTTTTGTGTAGTAATCAAACTCCCTTTTTTTGTGTGTTTTATTTTGTCCCTCAATTTATGCCTAAGGTCTACAGATGAACAAGTCTGGGACAGTCTGAAGCGTGCAATTCACTACACAGATATATTAAAATCACTTCACATGCACGGACTTTGTGGGCCTTGAGTACATACCCTTGTCCAGGAACTCCTGGGTAGATATGTGGATGCTATCATTTTTTAAGTGTGTAGCTTTTACTTTTCAGGAATAACAGCTGTTATAATGAGAATTCTTTAGCTCTATCATGACAGAAAAGCCAGAAAATGTATCAAGATCTGTCTCTGACTTTCTTAGTGAAAGAAGAATTAGCTAACACTTATCTATAAGCATTTACTTTTCTGCATATGATACTTAACTCAAAAGTGATTAGATTATGTGTTCTGCAAAATGTGATTTAGCTTTCATCCATACTCAAAAAATTATAATTTTACCTAATTCCTGAAAACGTTCTTAATATTTGTACAAGAACTTTAACATAGAGAGATTTAAAATGATCAAAGAATCCGCTAATACTTTAAAAACAATTTTGTACAAAAGGAATAGGAAACTCAATAGAGAGCATACATATATGTTATTGTGATGTTTCTGTTGAAAAAAACACACTGAGACTACAAATGCTACTTCAGTTTTTGCATTCACCCCTAAATAACTACAGTACTTATCTGTGAATGACTGTGAATAGAATAGGTCACTCTGTACATTTGCATGAGAAATGTCAGGTACAGACAGTGGGATAATGAAAAACGTAGAAATGGAAACAAAAATAATGTATCAAGCTTCAGCTCATAGATCTTGTGATGAAATTAAAGAAAAAATCAAACTTGTACTGGAAGAACCAGTGGTAAAACCATGTGCAAACTGTAAGAAAGATTTGGTTTGTGAATATCAATTATACTGAATATTGGAATAATTCTAATCTTTATTTCAAAACTCAGCTATGAATGACAGTTCTTTTTGATTCTATTCTATTAAAGAAAAAAAAAGTCCCATATATATTTCAGTAGCACTAGCCCATTTACCAGTTTAGGGCATTAGCAAAAGTAAAACATGGTACTTGTACTCTCCTAAGTAAGTCTGAAAAGTACTGCATCAAAATATAGCTTTAAAAAAAAAATATTTAGAGTATTAATCAGAAATATCATGGCTTTGATTGAAGAAAAAGAAAGTGGTTTTACGCAGAGATACAAAGCTTTTTAGAAGTAAATAAAATACTCTGAGAATATTTTAATTTTGTATATATGAACTCTAGACAATTTTAATATTAAATGATAGATTACTTGAACAAAAAATAGCTTATGATATTTGTAAAAGAAATAAAAAGAAGTCAGTATTTTTGTAGATACTATTTCAAAACAATTATACTATTTCAAAACAAAGAACATAAGACAATTATATATACATATTTTTTTTTAATTTAGCAGAGCTACTCAGGCATAGGTATCTGTAAATGTCACATGGTAAATCTTCTGTGCTGCTATTTAAACTAAATTATGTTTTCATGTTCAAAAATTACATGGCCATTTTGGACTTTGTATAACATTGTATACTTGAGGATTTTAATGTTCATTATTTTCAGATCTGAAACTGGATTTTTTTTCTGAAGAAACACATCTTTATTCATATGTGTTTACCCAAATTATTAGTAAATGGATAAATATGCTCTGCAACATTGTTCCCACAGTTTTGTCTAATACAAAAGAGTGAAATAATAATATTCCAATATTTAAAACCTTTCTAACTATTTTTTGCTTCTGTTGTTTAAAACAATTTTTGCTGCTTTACCTTTATTTTCTCTACTGGTTAATATATTAACTTTAACCAGTGTAATTAGTGTTATCTGATTTTTTTATATAAATTTTATTGGTCTCTAGAAAATGAGATACTTTTATTGGCTGTAGTCAAGATTACATGCCACTGTAAGTGTATATGACTGCATGCTTTCACCCAACAAACTACTTAATTGCCAGGTGGGTACCAAGTATTTATAAAAAGATGACTAAAGGAAAGCTAAATCACCTACACATGATATAGATACAATTAACAGCTTCAAGACTTTGATTTAAGGAAGATGTAGTAAGGAGTTTTATTAAAGAAATTGAGGCCATTATGTCTAGATTTAATCATCTGGACTTGGAAGATCTGCAATTTAGAACAACTTTATCACTAATTATATCCTGAATGATTAAGCCTAACAACAAAAGAAAAGATACTCCTCAACCCACTGCATCTAAGTGGCTCATAGAGATTAGAGAAACATGAGTAAAAAGGTAATTTTATGAAGTTTTTCCAGCAAGTCAGTCTTCCCATTTGGTTCCAGGCTTTAGATCAATTATATTCTTGGAACAGAAAATAAGATACTAGAACAGAACAACTCTTTAAACAGATAAATACATTGTGAGTCAAATTAAATAATAATAATAATAAAAAACCCCACTTATCCCGCTTCAGTTTCACAAGGCAGATCTTTTCTTCCACTCCTTTTCAGTCTATGAGTTTGTGAATAGCAGAAAAAGTCACTAAGTCATATTTGGGTACTTTGGATAATTTCCTTCTTTTCAGTAATTTTAAGGCTTAAATCTTCCTCAATGCAAGAAATACATGCTTCTTGGGAATTTCCTAACCTCATCATGTGCCAAAAGATCACAGTTTGATGTATCCTTTTTATTTCTTCTTTTGTTCTATTCTCCAGAAGGTTCTTCCAACAGGATTTGGATGGTTGTCCATAGTTAATTTTCTCTTGATCTAAAATTCAGAAACTAAAATCAGGCAATGCAAATATGTACCCTAGGCATGCGGTATTTATTCCTTGTCCCATAAACACCTCTGCAACCTATCACACTTTCTGTCTTAGTCCTGAGAATCAACAACATTGTGTAATGCTGAGGATTTGTCCCTGATAGAGTGGTTGGATTATCTACCAAATCTGCATATATATTTGGAGTGAATAACCTGGTAAATTAAAAGGGAGCAAATAAAATGGTAAGAGGTCAGATTTTAGCTTCTATATTCTCACAAACATTTTTTTCTGGGGATTTTTTTGCTCTATCCCACATTGAACACTTTACTTAAAATTTTCCTTCTTAATTCAAAGATAGCCAACGTCTTAAAATTAACCTGGGCAAGTCTGCAGATATGCTCTGAGGTAGTTTAGAGAAACACAATTAATTATATGATTGGTTTGAAAGAATCTCTCTGCTTGATATATGTTTAAAAATATGTCACCAAATGCTTTATTAAATTTCCATCTAAATGGTGAAAGCAGGACATGCTTTCTTAGATTATATTCATATCTCTTGTGGCTACTCAGGAGCCAATGCAATTTACACTGAAATTATGTGGAGTTCCTGGTTGACTGGGACATGTTTTCCTTTTCCCCTCTGCACAAGTTTTTGGTAGGATGATATATAATGGAGTATTGCTCTGGCACCTCATAGCCATAGCACCAGAAGGAAAACAAATGGTGTGAAATAAAAGTAGAAAACCATGAAAACTGTAGAACACAATTCAAAATTATTCTGAATCAGATAAATCAATCAGTAAGATAAGGAATAAAACTCAGGTTTCCACATGCCTAATAAAAGCAACAGTTATATGATCTTCCTTTATTCAGGAAAGAACACAGTGCTGCAAAATGTAGGACATTATACTAAATGGCTCACATGACCTGATTTTCTCTTCCTTTGGTCGATCCCAGAGAAGTGACAAGCTACATAGCATGTTTAATTATTTCCGTAGTAAGAGTTTTCAGTATCGATAGAAAAAAGCATTTCTGAGTATGCGTCTAGATACTGACAGGCTTGCAAAATTTTTATATGGGCTAATCCATATGAACTTGGTTAAAAAAAAAATCACACAAATGCATCCCTCTACTTAGCATTCGTCCAAATGTCATATTCCTCAAAATGATTATTTTATAAACTAAGAACAAGTGAAATTATATCAGGACTGAATTATAAAGCTGGAAAAGAACAGGGAGTGAACAGGGAGTTCTAGCATTAAAAAGGAAATCAGAGCTTTATTTAAAATTGATTCTGAATGAAAAGCGTAAGGGCCTCATATAAAAGCCAAAGACTATTTTTACTTAAAAAATAAAGATGGATAAAAAAGACATTGATTCCAGAGTGCCATTTGCCTAGCGATTACACTTGTGAGATTACCCTGAAAAATACTGTTATGGCTCTTGGGAGGAGACATTGCTCATTAACAAAAATATAAATGCAAATGGAAGGCTTCTATTGATCTGCATAGAGACATGTTGTGAATATGATTTAAACATGTATGTTTTTAGTGTTTTGCTTTTCCTTTTGATAGAGACTATAGGAAGATATTTTGGCTTCCAGTGTCACACTTTCAGCAAGAAATTTTGTTTAGAGACTGCAATTAAATAATTCAGAAATAATTAATTCAGAAGACAACCCATTAAATTATAACCCTCCCCACTGGTTAACTTGGTGCCAAAATGTATTGTTTAATTTATCATTCTTAGTATTTTTAGAAGGCCTCAAGGCAGGGAATGAAGCAATAATAAATAGGGAATAGTGGATAATTAGAGAAGGAAATGTGGAACAAAATTACTAAGGGCTTTAGGTGAAGTTCATTATTACTATTTAATAGTGCCCAAGAGCATTTGATCAAATTATGGATCATGTTTAAATGTGGGCTGAGAGAAATCCTGGTGGAGGAGAGTTTTCTCACTACTACTTTCAGAATTTTGCAGTAAGTTTTACAGAATTTTAGCAAGTACTAAAAAAGCAAAAGCATATTGACCAAACCTTCTACTTTATCACAGATGGTTCTCTAGTGAGAGTTGAAGAAGACAGAGTTTCTTCATTCTCTCAGATACTGTTCGAGCTAAGACTATTACATGATTAAGCAGTAAAACACTTCAAGCATGAGTGATAAGGTGACATATTGTAAGTTCAGCCCTTAGGGTTTTTAAGCATAAGGTGAAGCTGAT
Organism: Antrostomus carolinensis; assembly: GCF_000700745.2. Classification (NCBI taxonomy): domain Eukaryota; kingdom Metazoa; phylum Chordata; class Aves; order Caprimulgiformes; family Caprimulgidae; genus Antrostomus; species Antrostomus carolinensis. The sequence goes on from NW_010292199.1 coordinate 15,073, forward strand.
TTTTTTTTTTTTTTTAACTCTTCTGGGTTTTTGTTTTTAACCTCATCTGAAAAGAACCCTGTTTTTAACACAGATCTTTCAAGCTGATCTGAACTTTTGGTATGTTGGTTTTTAAAAAAAATATTCAATCATTTTCCTTATGCATTTATGCTATTTCTTTTAATTATAGTGTATATATATATATAAAGTTTCTGAGAGTATTTGTGAACAAATATATGTGCACAAATACTTGTGCAAAAATACAGAAGCCTCTTTTTCAGAATGTTAAAAATTGATTTCTTGTTTCCAGTTCTGAAGACTTAAAGAAAAAAAGAGAAAATATGAGATCCTTGGGACATAGCAAAGAAGAGCGTTTAATTTAAAGAATAAAAGAGGAGTATTATTTTCTATTTAAATATGTTTTCTGAAAGCGTACCGCTGAAATATAGAAAAAAATAATGTGTTGGGGGTTTTTTTAAGAAAGAAGGAAAAAAAAAGAGAAAAAAAGATCTTCTGATCGATGTTCCACAGTAATAGAATGGAGGAGTAAGAAACTTAATTATTTATGAAAATTTCCCTTCCAGGTGAACAGCTACATTTTCAGACATATATTCTGACTCAAAGCAAAATTGTGTCTGTTAAATATGATGAATTTCATGAGATGGAAATTCCAATTACTCAACAGTTCTGATTGTTAGAAAACTGAGATCTCCCTTTTCAGACATTTAGTTCCATAGACAAAGAAAGAGGACTTTGGGCATCATGTTACTTTTTTTTTTTTTTTTTTTTTTCTCATCGCCTTTGTTAACAAACAGCAAAAGAGTCAAGTTGGTTTACCTTTGAACTGAATTTGTATGACTGGACAGGTTGTTTGATGAGTTTCATTCGATGTACTGGAAGTTCATAAAACCACTGGCACAATTTAATAAATTATTCTAGTGGTAACAGTACTATCAGTAACAGCAAGAATAAATTACTATTCTAAATGTACAAATTGTCCTAATTATTACTTTAAACAGAGACATACAGTGTTTATTACCTCTGTCAAGTATGGGAATGATTAAAAATGGATACTGTTCTATATTCAAAAATGTTATTTAGGTACATAGTTTGAGGTAGCTTGAAAAGGTAGTCAAAAGCACCAGAAGATTTTCACTCAGAATCACGTGATGAGGGACAGAAAGCCTTTAGAACTGGGAGAATCAGAAAGTCAGAAAAAGAGAAGTCTAGTTGTCAGCCTAGGGAAAGTAGTAAACTGTTTGGAAAGATTTTGCACCCAGGTTCTGTGACAATAACTACTGAGCACTCTTTGAATTAATATATGGTACTCAGAGAGAGGATGGAGTAGTTTTCCTTGAGACTGTCCACAGTGTGGAGAGTATTTCTATGCATCCCAGACAGGCAGGCTACAGCTCAGTCAGCTGCCATAGTTTGTCTTTTGTGACTTGGACCTCCTCTCTCTGATGTATTCTTTGATTTCAGAGTCAGTTTCCACGCTGCTTGTTGTATTCTGCAACTATATCCACATCCATAACCTTGAAAATAAATTATTTACTTTGAAGACTGGCTATGTTGCCATGTGTCTAAATCCCTCTACTACACTTTCTACTGCATGTGTGCAGTTACTTGATTAATAACTTGTCAATCATGGAAATTGTATAACTTAGACACTTATTTCAAAATCATACCCTTTCCAAATGTCTTTTTTTTTTTTTTTTAACCTTCTTTATTCAGTACATAATCTGTTATTAAATCTTATTACTCTTCCACTATCAAATTCACCTATGTGTTCTTCTATAGTCATTGACAACGTTCAACTAGAGATCTAAGCTGTCAGGTCAATAGCTCATTTTTAAAGAGTTTAGTGAAGTCCAGAACAGATTTAAGAAATATTACCACTATTATTTTGCATTTATAACATCTTTTAAATGAAGATTACAAAGGTGTTTATGATAATAAATTAAGCTTTACAATGACCTTGAAAACCTGAAATATAAATGCCTGTTCTTTTATATTTTACAGCATAAAGATCATTAAACTGAGCAAGTAAAAATAAAAATCAAACAAAGGAACAAACAAAAAAGACTATGATTTGTAATGGTTAAGTGAATATTCTAATATTTTTCTGAAGGAAAAGTCACTGTTACTTTTAAAAATCAAGATGACTTTAAATATGAACTATTAATCAAAAGCTACAGTCACTTTTAGATATAATTTATATTACATATCTTAGGATATGTAACTGTTACAACCTGCTTAATAATTAGGTCAATAGAAAGACAGTGCCTTCCAGACAGGTATACATTTTGGTCAGCCTGTGAGGCAATTCATCAAAGTTGGTATAGTGCCTCCCAGGCAAGTAACTATTCACTTTGGTGTGGAAGAGAAGGCAGAACGTTGAGATGTCTCCCAGGCAGAAAATTAAATGGGTCTGCCTTGGAGGCAGCTAAGATAGGTGACTGTTCTGCTTTCCTTGAAAATGGATTAGCATACTAAGGTCATTCCTGAGTACATAAGTATTGGCTCCTGCTAGATGACAAGCCATTATTCATGGATTTCCTTCCATATGAAGGGCTGCTTATTGCGGCTATGTTAAAAATAGATTAGGAGACGATTAGCTTATGATTCTAGTAATAAAGTCCTGTTTGTGAACATGAAAGTATGTTTTACCAGAACATAAAAAAATCATTGACTCTGTTGGCTGTAGCTTTGCTAGGGATATAAAAGAAGTTTACTCTTAATTGGTATTGTAGAAACTGAGACCACATGTTAATATATAAGAAAGATTAAAAGTTTCAAACTGATGCTTATATACACATCTGTTTGTACCTGCCTTTGGTAGGTTTGAAACTCTAGTGAGCATATGCTTATCAGAAGTACATATGTTCTTGACTTGGCAGAGAATGTTAAGAATTTCAGATGTTTTAACTGGCCTTTTATTCATGCCCATCTGAAAACTGAAGATACTGTATTATTTGAAGAAAATACACCGAAAAAAAAAAAAAATTATTGAAATGGTAAAGTAATCCATTCCCTATAAAATAGAAAACACAGGTATACGAGGCTTGACCAAAGAGAGTAGGAAGCTGAGAGGAGAGATGAAGCGTAGTAAAATAGTACACAACAAGGTTCATTATCCTATCTCTTCTCAGCTGTTCCCTTTCTTCTATCAGAAGCTCTTGTCAGTTTGTTCTGCATTGTGACAGTAAGATTATAAATGTAAGTATAGAATTATTTGAGAAGAGGGAGCCAAATGGAGAATAGAGGGCATCCAATAAATTGGAAATTCTGATAGATCTTGCTGAATGCCAAGTGGCATGTGCATAAGTTAGCAACGCTGAAGGAATTCTGGCAATAGAGAAGAAATTTGGCAGAGATGATTCAGAAAAAGGGCAGTTTTGTATAGGAAGGTCAAGAGAGACCAGGTAGACAATGAGGTACTTAATGGTGATCTGCAAGCAGGTGGTTAAAGAAAGTGCAAACTTTGTTCTGGGATTAACTTGGAAGATGTCTATACTTACTTCCACTGTTAGCCATGCCAAACCAAAATATTTTATACTAAAAGCCAATGCTCTGAGACATGTAATAGAATACTTTGTAGTATTACAGTCCATATTTTAAAAGGGATGCTAGAAAAATAAAAGATAATCAAGAAAATCTATCACAACGACAACAAATAAAAGTGAACAATAAAGGCTATGGTGGATGGATATCTTAAGGCAGACAGCTTACTGTAATGTCTGCTTGCATTTTATGCAGTGAATGTTTAATGTAAATGCTTGAGCTCTAACTGGAACAGACAATGGCTCTCTTTTCCAGTGGATGCTTTCATTACTGATTAATAATGCTACATATATTTTGCTCTTTGTGTAGTCCCATAAATCTCTAAACCAGCCCACAGGAGGAACACAGAACAACTCTGTTGCTCCATTTTAAACCCTAGCTGACAATTGTCAGTGTTATATTACCAATAATGTATAAAATAGAGGTTTGAATACCTGATTGCTGGTTTGATTTCACTGCTCAGCATTTTAAGCCTAGGTTGTTTCACCAAAAAGGATGAATGTGGCACAGCCATGCTTGTGTGTTATGGGCAAATACTCCTTGAGTAGTATTAAACTCACTATAGAGGTCTAAAGTTTACTGTCAAACTCACCATCAGCTGCCCTTTTATAGTCAAAGAGGAGAAATAGGCATCAGAAGAATGCCATTCATAAACTCTATTTCAGATTCTATTTTAGAGAGAGATGGACCACACCCTGGAAGGGCCTTGATTTGCTTAAATGACTGAATATTTACTAACTGACTGAAGGTCAAATGTCAGAGGCTTTTTTTTGTGGGTGAAGAGGGGCTTTTTGTTTGTTTGTTTGTTTGTTTGTTTTTTTCCCCAAAAAACATTTTTAGAAGTTTTAAAATCTTCTGAGAAGATACTAATCTATAATAATGTTATTTAAAAAAATCTAAAAAAATACTGAAGCTGCAACTTTTCAGCACCCTAAGATGTAGTTCAGAGTTTATGTATTTTTACCTATTCATTCTGCAGATGAGAATTCTATGCCCTGAGATTTATTGTCCTAAAACTTTGACTGTCATAGCAATGGAGCAGGGAAGGTCTGGTACTCAGTTACACTGTGGGTTAACTTGTAACACATTTTAACCTGAGCAGGTAAATGAATTAAACAAAACAAAACAAAACAAAACAAACAAACAAAAAACAAAAACAAAACCAAAAACAACAACAAAAAAACCAACCCAAAAACCAGCAAGGCTGTTGTCATGGCTATAGAATGTAATGATAACTTTTTTCTTTTGGGGTCAAAAGTTAAAATATGGAATGAGTTTTGTGCTGTTTGCAGGCAAAATCCATTCTGCATTTTATTTTGATGTGTTTTAAATTGGATTATTTTCTCTGGTTCATTCAGCTTCAAATATAAATTAAAAGTTTTCATTTTACATAAGCTGACATTATGGAACACCTGCTATGCCATTTACTAACAGGAGTTATGTAGCTTTGTGTTTCCCTTAAAACTTTTGGGTACAACTGTGTTTGCTCTGACTCTGAGAGAGAAAAGGTTTTTTTCTAAACGTCTTATTTCATTAAATGAAGATCAGGTAGAATGTGAATGTTTGATTTTTCTTAGCCGAGAGATTTCTAAATTCCAAGTATCTCCTGGAATTGTCACTGGTTTCTGCAAAGCGTTAGCTCCATAAACACACTCTGCCCCTGTGAGCTTTCAAAACGTATTGTGTAAAGACTAAAATGACAATTTTCAGCAAATAGGGCATGATATCCACATTTCCTTTCTGCTCTTCAAAGTCACAGAAAGAATTATTCTTGCTTCAAGCACAATTACTCCCAGAGTTTCTCTGGTGATGTTTTGCTTCTTGTATTGATTCTGACACATGGTCTTCCTTGAAGATACAATAAGGAGTACAATACATGGATGGGTCTACAGTCTCTTACTCTGCTCTGTTTTTTTAAATTCACATTATCTAATGCCTCCAGGTAATAAAGAAGTAGATAAACCTATTAATCAATAGAATTAAATTGGAAAGTAGAGCTTCTGTGGGCACACATCTCCTTACCTCTACCAATAGACTTCCTTGATAAGTAAGCACTCAGCACAATTCTGTGAGCCATTTATACTTTGTATTGGCATGCCATTACGATCAGTGTTTAACTATTTCAATGTTGTGAAATTCATCTCTGTGTTGTCCATGTTTCTGTTGTGATTCCACTGAAGTGCTAACCTTCCTTTGATAACTTTGGCACTACAAAGTTTCTGAATTCTGCTGAAGAATTAACAGGGACATGAAACTCAATGAGTAAAGTGCTATGGGAAAAGTAATAAAAGCAGCAACAACAGAAAAAAAACCCCAAAAACAACAACAAACAACAACAACTCTTCCATTATTAACCATGTTGCCATCCTCGGAAAAAAAACCTCCTGTAGATGAAACTGTTAAGTACTCTGTCCCCACATTGAAGCTCTGAGTTGGAATCAGTTTAAAAAGATTTTCAGGTAACTGTAACTAGACACAAAATGTCACACATGTAAATTCTTTTATTGTACTATTCCCATCTGAGATGACCCAATATATTTGGGAAAACAAGAGTAAGACAAAATCAGTGCAATGAAGATCACACCCTGAAACTTAGTTTAAGGTTGCCCTCCATGCCTAACATTCCATGTTTGCTCTGCAAGTACAACTTTCATTAATTAAAATAATTAGGGCCCTGTTACAGTACTCTAATGGACCTCACTGGTGCTGACTAGTCAACCCTCTCCCTGGGCCTCCCCCAAGCCCCTGCTCATCTGCCCAGGAGCCTCATTTCAGCTCAGCCCAGGTCCATGAGTCCCCTTCCTCAACGATGCCACAGACATGCCAGTCTCCAGCTTTACCACAGCCTTGCCCTGCCCAGCCATGAACAACACTGATTTGGGCTCAACTCATGGTCTAATCTCAACTGTATTCCTAAGAGGTCCTTGTGATTTCTTGTTGGAGTTGTATGGTTGTCTTTGTTCTAAATTAATAACAGAGGAAGATGAAAAGCCATGATGAGGAAATAGTCTTTTGATATCACTAGGTTATTGAAAATAACCTGGTTTTTAAATAAGGAGGTTCATTAATACTAAGTTTCAGGTTTCTTCCACAAGCTTTTAGGCAATCAACTGAGGGATCTAAGCAAGGAATACTGAGGGTTTCACTTCATCTGACTTCAGGCAAATGCTGAGTGCCTAGTTCAAGTTGTCTGGTTTGAGATCTTAGATCTGTTTGTATAGTGCTTTGAGAGTTTCATTTCTGACATTTGCCATTGGAGAGATTCAATTTGGTGCTTATCTGAGAAAGTTCAGTACACTGGAATAAATTTTGACCAAAGAATGGAAGACACTAAAATGGTCATTCAGCTTCATAAACTCGTCAGACAAGGCAGTCATATCATTAACATAATGATTTGTTTTTATTATGCAACTAGAGTCAAAAATGTTAATAATGAGTGAAAGTGGAAAGTGGTGAGAACTTTATAGCTGTGCTTTACTGCAGCATCACAAAGCACTGCTGACAGTAGAAGACACATACCCCTGCCAAATCTGTTGTGGTTCAAGATCAAATGACAGTATGGGGACTAAATAGACTTGCATAACAGAGCACTTAATCATGGATGTATGCAGTTTTTCAAATTAAATTACTTCCCTGCACTGCAGCAACCATGTGATCACTCCCCTTGCCCAGATCTCACAATCCTGCTAAGGTGCAGGGATGGGTAGTGACATGCCATTGTGGCCACTTGGGCTTCAGTGCAGCATCCTGATAGCCCTGTCCTGTCCCCTTGGTCGTGTGCCTCAGCCAACCACTAATGTAAATATATCTGCCCCACTCCTACCTTTGTTGTTTAATGATTGTGATGGGGACTGCAGCCTTCTGTAGAGCAAACAAACCCCCTTGTCCTTGGAGGAGGAGGGGAAAAAGGAAGACCAGATGTATCTGTCACAGTGTTCCAGGTTCCAGTCAGGACCATGTGGCTGCAGTGACCTTAAAAATCGAGAACACGCTTTGCGGGCAAGCCAGCTCCACTGTTCTCTGTACATTTTTCTGCTCTATGTCACAGTCTTGGTAGGCAATTCTGAGAGTTTCTCTTCAACAAGTCATTACTATTTTCTAATGCACCTGATTTTGTTCCTGGATTTCCCTTCTGTTCCTCCAGTTTCTGTACTTTTTCCACTAAAATATTGTATGCAAATTTGCAACCCCACACTGAAGTTGGACATTTTTCCCTTTTCCCCTTAGAAAGGTTGAACCTTTCCTGATATTGTTTTACCAGTAACCCAGGATTCTCTACTCTCCCATTCCAACACGGGCAGTCATTCAGGTCAAATGTCATGTTAAAAGGTCACATTCATCTTCCTATCCAGGGACAGAGGTTCTTCTCTCTTACTCCCCCTCCCACTGTTATCTGTGATCCATGAAATCATTATCACACTTGAGACACCAATGGACAGTGTAGACGCTTGGATACCAAGATATTTTAAACACAGATAAAAGCACACTTTTAGGAATTCCCTGTCTTTTTGGAGGTATGGAACAGTCTGGAAAGAAGATTGGACAGGTTGGTTTTGAGGTCCCTGCCATGCATTGTGTGGTCCTGAAACTGGGCCAGGGGGTCCCCCGGCCTTTTGCTCCATTCTCTGTCTGGATATCACCACTAGTAGGATCAGGTGGAGAAAATGTGATTCCTGATCAACCTGTTCAAGATTCTATGATGCCTAATACCTGGCTGTTGCCATCACTGGTGCTAAAAATCCACCCCCCTGGAAGATTCTCCGTGTGATTGACAGCTTGTTCATGCTGGAGGTGCTCTTCCATTCTTAAAACTAGTGTACTTCCTTTTCCTACAGTTTGAAGTTCATTTGCTAACACTATAGTCAACCAGACCCAACCCATGCCAGCTGCTACAATCTCATCCCAAGAAATGGGATTAAAACATAAACTTTTGAAAATACTATGTTTCCAACAGAAAGTGTTTCCCATACTCCTTTGCAAGTCATTGCAATGTTTTATTTATCTTACTGTTAAAAAACTGGCACTGCAACTCTTGTGTGAATTTCTTCACTTCTGTTTTCAGTCTTTGAATTTATTTCACCTTTTGTTTCTGCTGAATTCATCATCCATCACTGCCATAGGTATCTTCGTCAGCTTCTAAAACCTGCTTCTGAATAAGCTGAATATTTTATCACATTCCTCACTACAAGGATTTTTTGAGAAGACTAAAATCTTTTTTGTTTCTTTCTAGGCACCATCTAGGAAAACTGGACTGAATCAGAAAAGGTGTCTTCATTAGTGTCAAAGTTCCACTCTGACAATTCCAGGGAGGGGGCATCCACAACTTCCTTGGGCAACCTGTTCCGGTGTCTCACCACCCTCACAGTGAAGAACTTCTTCCTAATATCTAATCTAAACCTGTCCTCTTTCAGCTTAAACCCATTTCCCCTTGTTCTGTCACTAGCTGCCCCTATGAAAAGTCCCTCCCCAGCTTTCTTGTAGACCCCCTTCAGGTATTGGAAGGCTTGTAGGTATCACTGCGGGTAATTATCTAACCCAAAAATTGTAAGTCAATAAATTTGTTATTTTGAGATACTTCTGTAACAGTTAATGTAGTAGGACATGGTATGGGCCTGAGCATTGACATGTGGTCACCTATACTGTAAAACTGTTATCATAGTCCCCAGCATGTCATTGTTAAGATCGGCTAACTCTCCCAGACAAAGCCTGAGCCAAGGATCTTAATCAATAGCAGTTTGAACACAGACGGTCTATTTAGGATAAGAGAGCTTAGCTGTAAAGAAAACTGCTATGCTGTGACAATTAGCCTGAGGTCCAAAGAGTCCCTGAACTATCTTATTTGTTAACATAGCCAGAGACTTAATGGTGGAATTTACAGTTGTATTTTTCTACAGACTCTTTTCAGTGACAGATCCTTCTCTCTTTTTCTCTTCTAAAATAATTATAATTTCGTATGAGAAAAGGCTGAGAGAACTGAGACTCTTCAGAAAAGAGAAGAGGAGAAGAGAAGAGAAGAGAAGAGAAGAGAAGAGAAGAGAAGAGAAGAGAAGAGAAGAGAAGAGAGAAGAGAAGATTGAGAGGGAATCTTATCAATATCTATAAATACCTGAAGTGTGAGGTCCAAATGGATAAGGCCAGGCTCTTTTTATTGGTGCCCAATGACAGGACAAGGGTCAATGGGAAAAACCTGGAACACCAGAAGTTCCAGACAAACTTAAGAAAAAACTTCTTTACTGTAAGGGTATCAGAGCACTGGAATAAGCTACCCAGAGAGGCTGTGACGTCTCCATCTCTGGAGATATTCAAAACTTGCCTGGACACTCTCCTGTACAACCTGTTGTAGGTAACCTGCTTTGGCAGGGGGGTTGGACTAGGTGATCTCCTGAGGTACCTTCCAAACCCTACAATTCTGTGATTCTGTGATTCTCTGATAATTTACAACTTTTATTAAAACTATCATGAGACAAATGTTACACTTCTCACTGGGCCTTACCTGTTATTTGATTTCAGCAGTGTATATGGCTATGTTGGACTCCTGAGAATTGTATCCTTATTAAGAAATTAGAAACCTATCTTCCCTGTCCTCGTTCAGTTTAAACAGAACTGATTTATATTCAAATAAGAATTACACTAAAGAAATAGAGACAAACCCATGGTTACATAGTAGAAAAAAGACCCACATAAAGAAACTGAAAAAAACCCTAAGCACCCCTCAAAACTTCCTTGAATTCTCAAAATTGCAGTTCTGTTGTACTGAATTTCATCACAGTCATGACAAAATTTTATAATTCAGTGTAGACTATGTGTTCAATTAATTGTCAGTTTACTTGCTATGGACTTCACTAATAGAAATAAATTAAACAAGAAAAAAATGTTTTAATTTGAATAACATAATTAAATAATACTATATTTAAATTCTTCTTTCATGACTACCAGCAAAAGGAAAACAATTCAACCTGTAATCTAAATACTACAAGGCACTGTATAACCTGCTTTTGTTTATCTTTTTTCTTCCTCTCTCTCAACTTCAGCTTCTTTCTCTTTCTCTCTTCCTTTCTTCCTTTCTTCTTTTCCTTTTCTTTCTTTCTTTCTTTCTTTCTTTCTTTCTTTCTTTCTTTCTTTCTTTCTTTCTTTCTTTCTTTCTTTCTTTCTCTACCTTTTGTTATTTCTCTTTCTCTTTTCCTTCTTTCCCTCTCTCATTTCTCTTTCTCTCTTTCTCTCCCTTTCTCTTTTTCTCTTTCAGTTTCATCCTCTCTTTCTTACTCTCAGTGTTTTCTTCTTTTCTTGCCCTGCTCCTCTACTATTCTGCAACTTGGTGGTTATTTGCATTAGTTTGGAGCAAAAAAAAGTACAGTAATTCTCCCGGGAGTTTCTTCAATATAATAATTTTCATTTTCTACCTCTACAAAACACAGATATGTACCCTTTCACCAGATGAAAATGGTCTTGGGAACCAACCTTATGTATGCAAACAGGGAGGTGAATGTTATTGCAAGGATGCATATACTTTCACTTAAAACCCTCATAAGAAATGGGTATTGTTTTACAGTGGCTGTCTCCTGACCTGCAGATACTAAGGTAGATTGTTGCTGAGCTATACACTAGTAAAGTTCAAAGTGCCAATTACTGACTTGTTAATTTTTCATTTAATGATGAGAAAATGTGTCCCAGGTGAGGATTTTGCACGTTAACACACAACAAACCTGATAATGTATTTTGTTACTGAATATTGTTTCCAGTAAAGTACTTACTGTCAAAATATGCTATTAAATTTTAAATTACCATCAAGATGAAATTATTATTTTAAAATTGCAGGATGGTTTTGTATTAAAAATATTAAAATATATCTCTGGGGAAACGTGGATCATTTTCCTAAAGGAACTTTAATTAATTTACTTAGATTTTATAGCCACTGTTTTACTTTGGGAACCCTTGACATAAAATGCAAATACTAAAAATGTGTTTTATTATGGTGGAATTACAGACTTTTCAAAGTGTGTTATATTTTTATAACCCCAGAAGACAAACCACAAAAATCAGAATGAAAATAGTTCTCATTTTCAAACAGATTACAATCCTCTTCTTTCTTCAAACACTGCAAAGATACTCTGAGGTTTCAAATTTCAGCCTAAAGATAGTTAAAATGAGTGAGCTATCTGTTATGAAGAAGAAAAAGACAAACAATATAGGGAGAAATAATGTCTGAATTTCCTACAGTAGTATCACACGAAGAGATGGGATCCTGCATTTCTGTCCAAAAGTGTCCCACTGGTGGAAACTCAAATGTTTTTAGCCTCATCTATCTTTAACACTTGCTTAACAGACATGTAGAAATGCAATAAGAACACAGTAAGAGAAGAATTTAATTTTTGGCACAGGAGAACAAATTGGTTATGTTTTTGGAATCACAAATCTTTAATTTCTTTCCTTTGGGTAGAATTCATTTCAGCTGACTGACAGTATCTGAAAATCAGACTTCTAATCTGAGGCAATCACTTCCCTTTGTAATCAATAACAAGAAATAGGCACATCTGGAGAGTGATTTATCTACTTTATCTCAAAAATCAATCTTAAAGTAGCAAGGATCAGCCCTAAGATAATTGGTTGCTTGCAGTGAAAAAAAGGAAAGTTTATTTGAACTGAGTTTTTTAAAATAGAGTTAAAGGCACCTATGGATTACACCAGTGAACATGATGCGCAAATGCATATAAACATGACTGTATGAAAGGTAAAAATATTTCCTACCTTCACCCATCAGTTCAAAATTGTTTCCTTAAACTATCATGTCAATTCACTGGATATAAAAATAAATTCCTGCCTGCTAATCTCAACATTTCAGATGAAAGCTTTTGGTTCTCCAGTTCAAAAGCATTATATTACAGGTGGAAATAAATCATTTCCTTTGGTAACTGAATTTCTAGATACCTAAATTATTTCTGCATATTATTGGTCTATTCCTATGAAAGCAGACACTAACCTATTGTCTTTTCAAATTCCACATCTTTTTACCAGTTTCAATTGACTGGCCAAACAGTCTTCAAGGATGACTGGCGGAACACCAATAATTATCCCATCAAGCTTAAGTTTAACAAGTGGTTGGAATAGACTATGAGGATATGTTTGATAGTGCTTTACTTAAAGATTTGTAGAAATGCTGACAGACATACAAGAGGAATATGTAGCTATTTTTAAAAAATCAATAGTATGAGAAGAAGAATATATGTATGGCAATACTTGTGTTCATAACTTAATGAGTATAATAATGGACATCTTTAGAAGGTTTAAAGATATAGAGAATGATTTTGCAGTCTTACACTTTGTATAGCTTAGTACTTTGCATGGTTATAACACTTTTCTCAGTCTTTTATGCCATAGCAAGAAGGACTTAAAATGGCACAAGCTATTGTAGCATTCAGTGTTACCTGACACAAGCTGAAATTATTGGATCATATCCTAAGTGTAGAGAATCAGACAGATGGCTAATAACCGATACAGAATATGTCCAAAAGCAGGGGAGTAAAGTTGAACCTGGGATGAAAGGAGGAGTAGCGGGGGAGGCGTTTCAAGATTTGGTTTTATTTATCATTCTCCTACTCTAACCTGATTGTTAATAAATTAAATAACTTGTCCCCAAGTCAAGTCTATTTTGCCCGTGACAGCAATTGGTGAATGATTTCTCCCTGTCCTTACCTCCACCCATGGGCCTTTCATTATAGTTTTTTCTCCTGTGTCCATCTGAGGAGGGGAATGATGGAGTAGGTTTGGTGCACACCTGGTATCCAGCCAAGACCAACTCACCACAAACATATTCTCTATTGCAGCATTATCCTTGCAGACTCCTTTTATATAAAGCTGTCTCCAACATTATCATCAGGCTAGACATGACTCAGAGCAACAACTAGATTGTTCCATACGATTTTGTCCTATGGAAGTAATCTTATACCTAGAGTAACTGAAACACCAGAGATGCAAATAGAGTAAGTTTCTACATGGTGTTTAGCTCCACCACAGGAGGATTTCCTAAGGCTGAAGAAGTAATTATTAATCCACTCTTTTCGGACCCTTAACTTATTGTAAAGAAGACTGCAGTGGGAGAAGTAAAAAATGCCCATTAAAATATATTGGTTTTGGAGCAGCCCATGAAAATTGCAGATATGCATAGTCAAAGGGATAACATAAACTTTTTTTTTTTTTTTTAATAGATGTATTTCCAATGGATATCAGCTCAATATTCTACTGGGTTTCTTTTGGTTGGTCAGTTTTAGGGGAGGTTTTTTGGGAGATTATAAGTTTATGTTTTGTAGAACATACTAAAAATCTGTGATTTAAGTTCTTACAGTTGCATTGTAACTAATCAATCTACCCATGTATTAAAAGAGTTGCCTGAAGAACATGTAAGTGAATACAAAAATTTGTTTAGCAGAAAGGATTACTGTAGTAGCACAAGAATACATTACTGTTTCTTGAAAAAGAGTGCAGAAGGAAAGAGATACAGCTGATTCTCTAATCTTGTCCTTCTTTGTTTGTCTAATATGATCTTTGTCTTATCTGAGCTATCAAAAGAAATATAAGCAAAGAACAATGTACTGTCAATGCTGTAAGAAGTCAGCATTCTTAAAAAAAAGGAGCAGCTGATTTTTACATGGTTCAAGCTAATGAAATAAAATCATCAATATTTCATTACTAGGCAAGTTTAAAAACTGGAAAATATTTCATTACTATATGCATGTCTTTAATATAAGGACTTCTTCTGACAACCAGTAACTTTTTGGGGAGCTGGTAACTATGCATCGTTTAGAACTCTCACCTGAAAATAAGTGACTCTGAGTGCTGAAATGTGAAAGCTGCAAGTGTTACCATGACTTGACACTCATGAAGCCTTATGCTGATTCAAGAACAACAGCTATATTTATACAGGGTGTCTCACAGTGCTTTATAATGGAAAATAAAGTAACAGAAGTGAGAAGCTAAACAAACACTCTGCCAAAAGCCCATCTGAAAGTATTTGATTTCAATCTATTCATGGCAAGAGGCAGAGCCTCAGATTTTTTGATGATGAAAGCCTTTGATTCTGGAAGTGTGGAGCTGCTTAATGGGGAAGTTGAGTCAATTTAAAAATGGGAGGTTGGACATTCCACAGACTCTGTGCTCTGCTCTCCAAGAATGAAAATGAGGAATTATGAATTCGTGGTTGCTCAAACAAAACAAAGCCTTCAGACAATGCAGGGGGAAAGATAAATGTACTGGAAATGTTTGGGGCAACCATTGTGGAAACTCTAGTTCTGGAGCAATATGCAGAACTTTTTCATTCTTAGTAAAGAGCCTTTTGATAGCAATTTGTATTTAGGGAAATTAACGCATTGATTTTCTTAAAAGTCTAGAAAAAGACTGAAAGACAAAGTTGCTCAATATCACTGAGCCTGGTATTTTAAACCTGTGAATGAAGAGCAGAGAAGAGGAGAGGGCAGAGGTGGGGAGGAAAGTCTATTTTTTGAAGGTACTGAAAGGAGGATTTTTGTGACAGGATACTCTTTGAAAATGCCATAAAGATTTAAACTAGAATCAGTTGTAATAAAAGTTAAAGAGAAAACAAATATTTAAAGTTGTTTAAGGTTTGTGCCGTAGTAAAAGAATTTTTAAAAATGAAATCCTGCAAACTCCCTGAAGAGTAGGACTTGAGTTGTTGAAATTTTATAGTTTGAGCACAAATTCCATATTTGTGGCATATGTGACTGCATATTTCAATCACTTTGAAAATTTTCAATGGCATTGAATTATTGCCTGACCAAACTGGTGGCCTTTTATGACAGGTTTACAGCTTTGGTGGATAAGGCTAAAGCAACTGATGTCATCTACCTGGACTTGTGCAAGAAATTTGACACCGTTCCACATGACAACCTTGTCTCTAAATTGGAAATTTAATTGTGGGTTGGGTGGATGGACCACTCGGTGGATAAGGAATTGGCTGGAATGTTGCACTCAAAGAGTTGCGGTCAACAGCTCAATATCCGAGTAGAAACTGGTGATGAGTGGTGTCCCTCAAGGGTCGGTATTGGGACTGCTGCTCTTCAACATCTTTGTTGGTGACATGGACAGCGGGATTGAGTGCACCTTCAGCAAGTTTGCTGACGACATCAAGCTGTGTGGTGCAGTTGACACGCTGGAGGGATGGGATGCCATCCAGAGGGACCTTGACAGGCTTGAGAGGTGAGCCTGTGCTAACCTCATGAAGTTCAACAAGGCCAAATGCAAGGTCCTGCACCCAGGTCAGGACAATCCTAAGCATAAATACAGGTTGGGCAATGAGTGGCTTGA
>NW_010292200.1:0-4183 GCF_000700745.2 Antrostomus carolinensis
GCCATACCTGTAGAAGCCTTTCTTATTAGTTTTCCCAACCTCAGCTCCAGCTGCACCTTGGCCTTCCTCATCCCACCCATACACAACCAGGCAATGTCCCTGTACTCCTCCCAGGATGTCTATCCCTACTTCCACTGCCTGTGCATTCCCTTCTTACTCTTCATTTTGACCAGCAGGTCCTGACTCAGCCATGCCAGTCTCTTACCCTGCCTATCTCTCATCCTATCACTGGCTGCCTGGGAGAAGAGACCAACCCTCACTTCGCTACAATCTCTTTTTGGCAGTTGTAGAGAGCATTAAGGTCTTCCCTGAGCCTCCTTTTCTCCAGACTAAACAATCCAGTTCTTTCAGCTGCTCCTCATAAGACCTGTTCTCTAGACCCTTCACCAGCTTTGTTGCCCTTCTCTGGACCTGCTCCAGCACCTCAATGTCTTTCACGTAGTGAGGGGCCCAAGACTGAACACAGTACTCAAGGTGCGGCCTCACCAGTGACCAGTACAAGGGTAAGTAAGACAACTTCCCTGGTCCTACTGGCCACACTATTTCTGATACAGGCCAGGATACTGTTGGCCTTTTTGGCCACCTGGGCACACTGCTGACTCATGTTCAGCTGGCTATCAATCAACACCCCCAGGTCCCTCTCAGCTTCCAGCAGAGTGACTGGAAGTCACCTACCTCTCCAAAATCTGAGATCTGTGAGTCAGCGAGTCATCTGGGAAAGCCAAGCTGAAATTGATTCAAGCACAGGAATAAACAGAAATTGTGTTTCCCATCTGATTTAATATTCTAACTTGAGATCATGCAGAGATATCTTAGTGTCAGTGGATTCAGGGGTTGCCACTCTGAGACGTCAACACATAGACACTAAGAGAGCAAAATAAAGCAATCCTGCAAGCAGGTTAAATGAAGTACATTTAGGCAGTCAATGTCAATGAAGTCAAGGTAGCACTGCAAAATGTATGTGGATCTACTCACAGACCAACTGCTAGCTACAGAAGTCACACATTTAGTTTACACTTGGCTAAGTACAAGCTTAAAAATATTTATTGAACTCTATATTTTAGTGTTGCCTTCTGATTTGTCTTCACTTTACTATATCTTCAAATATGATACCTTAACAATGCCTGAAGAGTGCTCTGAAAAAGACAGCTTTTTACAATGCAAATTTTCTTCTTGAGCTAGTAAAATGTATACTACGGGGAATAGTAATAGAGGTAGTGTAAACTTTTGTGGTTTATAATAATGGCAAGAGGAACAGTGATTAGGCCTCTGTTAAAAAAGCCAAAACTTTTTTGATTTGAGGATAAGGATTCAAGATCACTTTTGCTTCTAGATATCCAAGGACCACACATGAATATGAAATTAATGAAGGAATATTTCTGTTTTGCATTTATAATTGCATAATTATATGTTTTTTTCCTCTGATATGTCTTTTGAGGACTTTATACGTGCCTGAGGCATTTATACAGAAGAGGAGGGTAAATATAGAACTCTAGCTGTGGTGGCTAGAGATAGATGTCACTTTTGCTTTTTAGCATCAATGATGCATTTGCACAGTTACTAACCAATACTCCTAAGATCTGATTTTTAGCAAGTGTTGACTTTTACTCTTTCAAAACACAACTGTGTAGTACACATGCTATTATTAACAAAGAAGGAAACTAACAGATTCACGGTGAAAACATACATAAAAAAATTGAAACTAAAAGCATCATTGCAGAGAGAACACTGAGAATGATAAAGACAAACTTTCATGAATGTGTTAATAGTAATGTAAAGAAAGATACATTAAGTATCATGAGAACAATCAAATTACCAATATGAGAATTTACACTTGGACAATGCTCAAGCTGTCTGAAAAGCGCAGGTGAAAATCTTCCTATTTCTCTTGACTCTTTCTTTCTTTATTCACTGAAACACATGAACAGCAGAGATAAATTACCCACGTCTTCCGTATCTCCTTCTGTTTCTCCTGCATCCACGCTCATATCAATCAGAATTTTGTCTGCAAGGAAAGCAAACTATTGTGCCACTTCTTCAAATGTGTATTTACTCAAGGTCCCAATCACTGATGTGTTTTTGCAGTTACTTGAAAGCCAGCTGTGATTTTGACAGCCAGCTGATCAGAGAGGAGGAACAAGGCTGTGTGTCTCTCTGTGGCAGGCAGGCCGGGAGAGGAGTGAGCTGTGAGCAGCAAAGCCTCAAAGCTGGAGTTATGCCTGGCACTTCGCGGGTTCCTGACAGATCAGACTTTAACATTTTCAAATAACCACGTTTATATGTGGATAGGGTGTGGTGGTTTTGTGGCAGCTTAGTTCTCTGTACAACAGAAATATCTCTAGAACTACGTAGTTTTACAAAGGGTGTAATAGTGCTATTGCAAACACTTAATGTCTTTACATTCTTTTTAATTGTCAGCCACATCTGCAACTTTCTGTAGAGAAAGTAATCTACTTTTCCAATATTAATATGTAAGATAAGATCTGATAAAATTTCAGAAAGGCAGTTTTACAGGTAAAACAATAGATGGTCAGCAAGTAGAAGTCAGCAGAGCTGACTGATTTCCGTGTCAGTCACTGTAAAAGTTGTAAGTGGAAATACTAACCCAGAACTACTTGACTATAGTTACACTATTTCATTCAAATTTTTGTTTTCTAGAAGAACAAGTGTCAACAGTAAAATATATTATTTCGTGAGCATTTTGTAATTTCTAATCCTCTTTTTTTGTGTTTCGTACATATACTATGCACTTAATCACTGCCTTTTTGCAAGATGAAATTTCTTGTAAAGTTTATTGAAAGCAGAGTGAGTCTAGAGATTCAAAGGAATTAGTTATGAAATTATTTACAATGAAGTCATCATTCCAGCATGACTTTTTCTACTTGATGTCTTTCATTAAGGCATAGAGGAAACAAAATACATAACATTTTAACAGTACTGTTACACTAAAGTTTTGTTGCCATGGAGATAAATACTGTGTAGATGAAGTAATGAATTCTCTAGGAGGTGTTAATAACTCAGTAGTGCTTAATAACTTGTTGAAAAAGTCTACATTCCTGTAACATTTCAACAAGGGTAACAATAAACCATTAAAAATGCCAAAATGTAGAGCACGTTGTAATTGTCACTAATGCTTAGCCTACTAAAATTTCTTTTTTATGTCTTGTTCCATGCACTCTCTGGTACCATAACTGTATTAGACATAGAGTAAGTCTTGGTATGGAAGTGATAGCTTACCTTGTGGCAGTAGCTGCCTCCATGTGAAGCTAATGATACCAAAGTAGAGGATGTTTCTGTTTGTTGTTACTGAAGTAGAGGATCTTTCTCTCTGTTAAGTACCCTCATGTACAGAAAATTCAGTCATTGAGGAGGAAACTACTCTATAAGAAATGTGTGATTTGCATATTTTAGCAATACCTGTCAGGAATGGAAGTGTTGGGGTTCTTTCAGGATACTCAGACCACTAAGAAGTACAACAAGCTGTAAAGAAATTTCTACTATTTGCACCGAACTCAAAACACCCAAAAGGATTAACTAATTTTTGAGTCTAATAATTTATACTTTTTGAGATTAATAATTTATTTCATTGTTTTTATTTTGTTCACCTCAGTTTTCTGTAGCTTGTCCTTGATAGAAAAGCGGTTGTCCAAATACCATGTGATTGGATAGGGTCAGAGCATATCTGAAATCTAACAAATCACTTCCTGACCTACCTGCTCACACCTTACAGTGCCATTCTG
This sequence comes from Antrostomus carolinensis, assembly GCF_000700745.2. NCBI lineage: Eukaryota > Metazoa > Chordata > Aves > Caprimulgiformes > Caprimulgidae > Antrostomus > Antrostomus carolinensis. The sequence continues at coordinate 3,741 of NW_010292200.1, forward strand.
ATCTTGTGAAACCCGATGAGACTTTTATAATAAAATCCTCTATGGCCTACATTTCATCCTGTTGAAATAAAATCTGAAGTGGCTTCCTCTGAGTACTGATTCCTCTGTTCAAGTTACTAGAAGTCATATGGGTCCAGTTCTTACAAACGTCTTTGGTAATCAAGGCCCTTGTTCTTGAGCAGGCCCTTCTTCCACGGCAGTACATGAGAAATAATAACTTCCTTAAATTTAAAGCAGTGTTTTTTTGGTTAGAACTGGTATTTAAGTCGAGGTCAAAACACTTTTCTGAACTGATGTCTGAAAATAAAATATGCCCCCATAGGATAATAATGTAGAGTGCAATACAATTTCACATTTTTTACTGCATTGTGGTAATACTCTGTGGTGGATTTGCCTCACTGCCGTGGCACAACTCCTCCTCCTCCTTCATCTCCCCTGGGCAC
>NW_010292200.1:4228-9112 GCF_000700745.2 Antrostomus carolinensis
CTGCCCTCTCTGACTCTACTCAATGGTGCTCAGTGAAAGAACAAGAGACCATGAGCCCAAACTGAAATACAGGAAATTTAACTTAAACATGAGAAAGCCCTTTGTTTAACTGTGAGTTTGGACAGCCACTTCAGCAAGTTACCCAGAGAGGCTGTGAAGTGTCCATTTTCAGACATATTAAAAATCTGATTGGATATGGTCCTGTGCAACCTGCTCTAGCTGATCCTACTCTGAGTAGGTCTGTATGTCAGGAGAGTGGACTAAACAGTCTCTAGAAGGACCTGCCAATGTAAACCATTCTATGAGTCTCAGTGCTGGGGCAAATACTGCTTAACCTCTTCACTAATGACCTGGATGTTGTGTCAGGGTGTGGAGGTTTAGTGGTGATGCAAAACTGGAAGAAGTGTCTGACACAGCAGTTGGGTGTGCTGCCATTCAGAGAGACCTCAACAGGCTGGAGAACTGGCAAGAGAGGAACCTCGTTCCATTCAACAAAGTGAAATATCCAGTCCTGTCCCTGTGGAGAAGTAAATCAATGCACCCATCCAAAATGAGGCCCCACTGACTGGAAAGCATCTTGCCAGAAAAGGAGCTTGGGGTCTTGGTGGACAACAAGCTGACCATGAGCCAGCAGTGTGCCCATGTGTCCAAGATGCATTAGGAGGAGCATTGACAGCAGGTTGATGGAGGTGATCCCTCCTCCTTAGCCAGAGGAGAGACATCTGGAGTGCTGTGTTCAGTGCTGAGCTTCACAGAATGAGAGAGAAGAATCTGTAAGGAATAAAACAAGCAACTTCCTTATCTCTTTACTTGATTAGATTGTTTTCCTCCTCTTTCTGTTTCTTCATTATGGAGATACTGATTTGTATTCAGGTACAAAAATATTTTACCTACAGAGAAGTAAAAGAAACAATGGTTTTCCTTTAAAGACAAAATTGGTGATGGATGGAAAAACTCAAATTTCTTGGTTGCAATGGTTGTATTTGGCAGGAGGCTAAATAAAAAAATGCTTGGGGAAAAAAAGCGTATTATCTGAGCTCCCATGTATACAGGTATGTTGCAGCAAATCTGTCTGTGAGAGTTTGTTCTGTACAGCAGAGATGGAGGACATCCATAATTCTCCCCTTTCTCTGTTTCCCTTGGCCCAATCCCCGGTCCTGGCATGGGGTAGACCTTTTTGAATGCAGCTTCCACAGCTGGTAGTGGTTTCTTGTGAACTGACTAAACACTTGTTTAAAAATTAACTTCAGTTAATCACCATCCTCTGATCACTGTGCCAGGGAATGCAGGTCATAACCTGTGCTTTTTGGTGCAATGGAAATGACCAATGCGAACAAATTCCTCTGAGAGAAATAGCAACTTTTAAGAGAGCTCGATGGACATCTGACTGAAAGTAATGTGTATATCTATAGGCATACATGGATGTATGCATATTCATATTCACAATACAAATGGCAAATTTTAGTAATGTATTGCCTGATATGTACTATTTCATATCATCTAAAGGTGACATGTATATTACCAACAGTGTGCTATGTTTTGTAGTAGGATTTGAAGGGCACCTTGAGTCAGGTTGAAAGCATATCCTGCGTCATTACAACATTTATTTATTACAGAAAAACAGAGTTTTTCTTCTCTTTGTGGTTGTGGTTCTTTTGACTGACCCCTGCTTCCCCACAGGGCATAGCACATCGCCCTCTGACCTCTGGTGCCTGAGAGGGTGATATGGTTGCCAACAGGAGTGCCACCCAGCATCCCAAGGAGATGGAATTAGATTAGTTTTATGTTTCTGGATTTCCAGATTCCTGCAAAAAAATGGCAGAAATGAGGGACCCCATTAAAGGCCCTTCACCTGCAAGTTTTCAACAGCAAATGCCACAGTGCCCTCCTCTGAGCTCTCCTGTTTCAAGGAAGAAACTATCAAAAATGTGTATTTCATGTCTAACTGTTACAGGTTGGTATGGGGCTGTTTTAAGACACAGGATACCCAAGTGAACAGTTGGTTGGGAAGGTGACATTCTTCAGTTTCTTCTTTTTAAATAAATAAATAACAATCTGGTATGAAACACAGAGAATAACATTCTTTTCATGTTGTTTCCTGAAAATTAAAAAAAAAAAGTAATGCAGGACATTATCAGAAAGAGTTTTTAATCAACGTTTCCAGAGAAACAATGTACATTTTACTTTTGTTTTAAATGAGTACATCAAGTAGGAGAATTTTAGGCTTTCCTTCCAGTCCAAGGAGATGCCATTTAAACCTTATAAAGTCAAGGAGAGAAAGTATAGGGAGATATTTATTTCCTGTGTGCCTTCAGTAAGCACATCTAACTATTTTCCCAGGTTCACACAGGAGAAACTCTGGATGTGGCATGTTATGATGTTGTCGGTTCCCCTCGCCTTCCATGTAGACACTTAACTTTCCGTAAAGGTTTACACATTTGTCATAAGCAGGATGCTTTCATAGTGCTTGTATTCACAGTCCTTCTGAAAAGTAGCCTCTGGCAAAAAGGTACCTGTTCACTCTGGTGATCATCTGCACGGAGGTGTGTCAACTTTCTTGTGCAGACATTCTGGTGTCTGTCTGTAATAGAAATGCAGCTGTCTCTCTGTCATGATATTAGTGCCATGAATGCAGTGGCTAAAATATAGGCAAGACCTAACTTTAATGTTATTAGTACTAAATATGTGAAAATGCAAGTTCTCGTGGGAAAAAAAGCACTTTCAAAGGACTCTGCTGAATTCAAGCTGAGTTGGTTTTTTTTGCTAAAGCTTATTCTATTAAAATAATGATGCTACAATTAGAATCATAATTATCAAACTAAGCTGTTTTTCTATAGGAAAAATAAAAAAATTTAAAGGTTTAAAGTTCGGGACAATTACACTATCATGAGGCAGCCATGGTAAAGCTCTTGGTCAAGTCAGACCAGCTCTCTTGTTAAAAATAACAGAAGTAGTAGCATCAGTTAAAATAGGTCATGCCAAAATACAGGAAGAAGAACTAATAAATTTGAAACTGGAAAATATGGAGAACACAGGCAAAGGCTTTTACACTTTCCAAGAAATATGTAATAACGGTGTCCACTGGTGAAACCTACCTCCAGAGTATCTGAGAAATGGTTGTAGTGTGAGTCTCTATGGGGAAAAATGTCCTGCTGGATCGGACTTCAATTGGAAGTCTCCAAGAGGTTCTCCTTAGCTGTGTGACAAAATATTGCCTATCCATTCAATATGTGTAATAAGAAGTATCAAGATCAAGAATAGGTTTGCCTTCTATTTTTCTGTTGTGTTTTCTTGAGTCAGTTGTTCCCATGTCTCAAGACTGGCTCTACTAAGAAAAAAAAAGAAGGGTAATTGTCATAGGTGGCTTCCTTCTGAGAGGAACAGAGAGTCCAATATGCCGACCCGAACCTACCGTCAAGGAATTCTGCTGCCTCTGTGGGGCCCAGGTCAGGGATATTACTAGAAAATTCCCTGGCCTGGTAGAGCCCTCCGTTTATCATCTGCTTTTGGTAGTTCAGGTTGACAGGGATTAAGTTACAGAAAGAAGCCTGAGAGCTGTCAAAGGGGACTTCAGGGCATTGGAGCAATTAGTTGAAGGTGTGGGAGCAGAGGTGATATTCTCCTTGATCTCTTCAGTATCAAGGAAAAGCACTGAAAGGAGAAGGAAAACCCACCTGATCAACACATGGCTAAGAGGCTGGTGACATTGGTGGAATTTGGGGTTTTTTTTTATCATGGGGCAGTTTATACAGCACCAGGCCTGCTGGCAGCGGACAGGGTTCACCTGCCTCAAGGGGGAAAAAGGATCCTAGCCCAGGAGTTGGCAGGGCTCATAGACAGGGCTTTAAACTAGGTTTGAAGGGGGAAAGGAATATAACCAGGCTTCCTAGAGACGAGCCTAGGGGAAGCATACCATCGTTAGTCCAGCTGAAGTGCATCTACACCAATGCATGCAGCATGGGCAACAAATAGGAGGAGCTGGAAGTCATTGTGCAGCAGGAAATCTTTCACATAGTCACCGTCACTGAAGCACAGTAGGATCATTCTCATGACTGGAGTGTTGCAATGGATGGCTATAAGCTCTTTAGACAGGACAGGCAAGGAAGGAGAGGCGGTAAGGTTGCCCTATACATTAAGGAGTGTATTGATGTTGTAGAGCTTGGTGTTGCTAATGGTAAAGATACGGTCGAGTCCTTGTGGTTAAGTACAAGGGGGAAGTCCAACAAGGCTGATATCCTGATGAGCATCTGTTATAGAGCACCCAAACAGGATGAAGAGGTGGATGAAGCCTCCTACAAGCAAGTGGGAGAAGTCATGCAATTGCTAGCCCTTGTTCTCATGGGAGACTTCAACCTGCCAGACATCTGCTGGAAGTAAAATACAACAGAGAGAAAGCAGTCTAGGAGTTTCCTGAAGTCTGCGGAAGATATCTTTCTGATGCAGATGGTAAGAGAACCTAGCAAAGGAGATGCTCCACTAGACCTACTGTTCACCTACAGAGAAGGGTTGGTAGGAGATGTGGTGGTCAGTAACTGTCTTGAGAATAGTGACCACAAGATGAAAGAGTTCTCAATTCTAGGAGAAGTCAGAAGAGGTGGCAACAAAACTGCCACCTTTGACTTCCACAGGGCAGACTTTGGACTGTTTAGGAGGTTGATTGGGAGAATCCCTTGGGAGAGAAACCTGAAGGTCAAAGGGGTGCAAGAAGGCTGGACATTCCTCAAGAAGGAAATCCTACAGACATAGGAGCAGGCCATCCCTGTGTGCCATAAGATGAGCTGGTGGGGAAGAAGACTAGCCTGGCTGAAAAGGGAGATTTTGTTGATACTCTGGGAAATAAAAAGAGAGTCTGTCCCAGGAGGAGCCAGGGGAGGCTGTGCCCAG
>NW_010292201.1:0-8522 GCF_000700745.2 Antrostomus carolinensis
ACCCAAACCATTCTGTGATTCTATGAAGTTTTCCACCCATGGTCTCAAATCTTTCCTATCAACCAATGGAAAAAGCAAACGACAAAGGTTACGATGGCATCGTTGTGTCCCAGGGGGTATTTTCCTCCCTAAATTGAATGTCTGAAATGCTGGCATGCTTTTTATCATCTTTGCTGTAGGACAGTGCATGCGTGCATGTGGGAGGCTTCTGGCAGGACTTGAGATACAAATGCTATTCCACTTTGTTATATGTAGCTAGATATAATTTAATAATTATGCTTCTCAGTCATATAATTAGTATAAGTAGAGGTAATTTTAGGTGTTCCTGCTCTGGCAGGGGGATTGGACTGGATGATCTTTTGAGGTCCCTTCCAATTCCAACATTCTGTGATTCTGTGTAATTACTTTAATAACAACATCGTGGATTTGCCGTTAGTGTTAGGCCTACTGGTTTGGAGCCTTTGAGGAATGGACCAAATTGTTCTGAACATGCACCTTTCACTCTATGAACTTTGTTCCCTGTGTCCTAATCTTTTTAATAAAGGTTTCTGTTACCTGAAGCACTAGCATTAGTTGACAGCTTTTGCTGCCTCTGAAATCTGTGCAGGGCAGTCCCGTAAATGGATGATTTTTTCCATTATTAGCTTTTCCTTGTAGGATGCGACTGCCTTTGGAGGTGAAGACGATGTGAGGTTTAAATGAACACTTTACCTAACCTGAATGTTCTGGGGAAAGGGATGAAAAGACCAGAATCTTTACAGAAAAAAATTCAAAACTGTTTGCCAGCAGCTTTTTTGGTGGTACTTGTAGTTGTAGGTGCAACGGTTGTATGAGGCAGGTGAACTTGCTGGTTTTGGAGCAGTTAGTGATGTTGCTAAGGCTTCTGTGATGCAGAGGGAGTGCACAATTACTCTCCTATGGTGTATATTATTCTCCAGTTTATATATTACTTGCTATGCCTACAAAAGTTGTTCTCATTGCAGAACAGGTGATGACTTTGTAGTAAGATCAATATTCTGGAATTATGTACCCTGAGTAATACTTCTCTTGCCTGTCTTTGCAGAGTGTTTTCCTTCTCTGACTCAGTCCTGTAAGGCAGTTGCTACCTAGTTGGTGATGTTAAGTTACTGTTTCCTTGCAGCGTGTCCCGCTGCTTGAATTTTGTGCAGAAAGTAGTTTTCTGTTCTCCACCTGGTGGCTGGAGGCATCACGGCAGAAGAGCTGCCCTTGTGTACCCAACCCAGCCTTGCGATGAGGAGACTTTTACAGATGAAGCAACATAAAATTTAATTGTCCTCCTTCCACTCCTGGTTGCAAAATGTAATTTCATTAATGCATTGAATCTGCTTTCTCCAGTGCATATCTTTTGTTCAGAGAAGCCCTTTGTTTTGGACGATATGAAGAACAGGGCCTTGGGCGTATGTAAGAGCAATGGAAATGTTCTTAATTCTGCTCGCCGAGTGATCCGTGCACGTCTGACAGAGGCAGATACGGAGACTGAGCAGACGCACGGTGGAGGTTTGTTGGTTGCTGGAGGCCTGGCACAGCTGAGTACACAGAGTAAAGCTGTCTGCTCAGAAGTCTTGCTCTTGGCATATTTCTGAGCTTTCTCCAGAACCAAAAATCTGGACTTGAGACAGCTTATCGATGAGAAGAGGACTAGCAGCAGCCTTCTTCGTGTCTTTATTTATCAGTACCGGTCTAGAATTTGTTTCCTTGCTTTGCCCTTCTCACCTTGTTCTTTACTTTGCAGAAAAAACATAAACCCTGTTAGTGTGTGTGTGTGTTTTCAGGTCTTTTTTTTTTTTTTTTTTTTATTCTGCTGGGATTTGATAAGAAAAGTACAAATCCAACCACCCTTGTCTCCTCATTTTCTTCCACAGCACTTTCATTTCCTAGCAGTTAGCAAGCTTTTACCTCTGCACAGGCAGCTGCTGTGTGCTGGATCCAGAGTTGTGAAAGTGATGTCTCTTCCACTGTTGCTGCTGTAGCAGCAGAGTCCTGAGCCAGCCCTTCTAGGAGAGTGAAGCCACTGACTTCTCTGTGTGCTTCCCACTGAAGACAGTGTGGAGAAGCTGAAATCCAGGCTGCGTGGACTTTGAAGGCTGTGCTTTTCCTCATTTGTGCTTGAGGATGATCTTGTTTTGCTCTTCTGTAACAAATTCTATTACCTTGAGTTTCTCTGGGTGCCAGCATGTGTGTATATACAAGGTCTGCATGTGTATGAAGGCCTTAGAGACTGCAAATAGCATCAGATTTCTAACTCTGGTACTATTATGGGAGAATTGTTTCTTCTCTCCACTTGTTTCCCCGGGGAATGCATTTAATGCCTCTGAGCGTTCTCAAATGTATGCTGACTTGAGTTACCAGTGGCAGTTCCTTTCTGCCTGGAAAATTATGTTCTTTGTGCTAGTTTCTGAAGGATTTCTGCTTAGCCTTCTGCTTTAAGCTGTTGCCCAAATCCTTGGATAGTTAGCAGGGGTTGTGTTGTTTGCCTGGAGTCAGGGCAGCCTCTGCCTTCTGTAGGCTGGGCTACCCAGAACAGCAGGGGGCCAGCTCATAGGTCCTCCTTACTGATATAGTATATTACAGTCTTTACTGTGTGGCAAATATTGTAGGCAACCTGTATTTTCTGAGTGGAGTTTACAGGAGTAGCAGGGATTATGGTCCACAAATGTGTGTGATTTGCCAGGGCAATGCTTTTCTTTAGTATTTATTCAGGTCTGCCTTCATAGCTGTACTAGAAAATTTTGGATTTCTGAAAATACAGCTTCACTACTACCAATAAGTAAAATGCATTTGCACCAAATGAATTGATTAGGATTTCTGCCTTGTGAGTCTGGGCAAGTCTTATCTCTCATCAACTTTCTTTTCCTTCAGAAATGTGTTGCAGGGACGTGCTTTCCTATTAATTTCCTGTGCTCTGTCCTTTGTTTATTAAGAGGTGTTTCCATTTCTGTAAATAAGATTTCTTTAAGAATCTAGATTTGTGTATTGGATTTTGAAAGGTTTTCTATGGTTTTGTCTCCCCAGCTCTTTTCTGGATCATCTGCTGAAGGTTAAATTGCTAATTGCTTCCCCTTTTTTCTGTAGGTGCTGTGATTGGGGATGGACAGTCAGCTGTGGCCAGCAACATTGCCAACACCACCTACCGACTCCAGTGGTGGGACTTCACTAAATTTGATCTGCCTGAAATCAGCAATGGTAAGCTGGAAAAGACACTAGTACTTTCTTTTAAGTCCATACCAACTAAAGATACTGTAAGCTGTAGCATCTTCCAAAGGTAGCTGGATGTTGCAGGCCTTGGATTACTTGATTATCTTGTGCTGGGAGCTGTAAAATGCTTAGCCTTTTGAGAAAGTTAACTAAAAGCACTCAGAGCTGTTCCTGCTCTGTCTAGCTTGTGTATTCTTGTTATCAGCAAATCCTTGCCTAAGTGCAGCTTTTTTTGTGAGCATTCTCATGGGAATATACAGTCCTCTTGGATGAATTCTGTATCCAGTCTCCTCATTCTTTTACCAACAAGTTTCTAAAGGGATATTGTATTTATACCTTTACATTAGAACCTGCTAATGAATTGGATCTGAATTCTCCAAGTTATTGACATTAGTGTGAGTTAAAGTGCTACAATACATTTTGGGAATCAGGGCCCTGGTCTGTTGCTTACCACAGTGTTGCAAGTAGATGCAGCTTCTAGCCATGTGCAGAAGCAGTGATTCATTCCATATCTCAGGTGGAAGCTGCTTCTGGATCAAGAATGTGAGCAATATTGCTGATTTTATTTATTTGTTTGTTTTTTCATTTTCTCCTTCCCTTTGTGAAAATTCAACCATAGTTTTACATGTGTTAACTATGGCATAAGCCAGCTCTTGCACTGGAAGAGGCTTCCCTGTGCAGGCACAAGCATATTTGATGCTTGTGGTCAGCTGATCAAGGAATGACTTTTTCGGGGCTAAAACTGACTTGACTAGAAAGGCTATTTTTAACCCAGAGTGGTATCCTGATATAGCTTGCTGCACAGCTGTGGAAATGTTTGTGGCAGCCTCGGATGAAGATAGGCGGTAGATCTAGATGAATGTTTCTTTGTACAGTGATATTTAGCTTAGGCCATCTCTGTGCATATGTGAAATTCATTGCTTGACTTCTCAGCAAAAACAGATTGGTTTCTTCTTTAAGGGACTGAATTCTTTAGGGAGAACAGGGATTCTGTTTTCAGAAAGAATTCTGGTTTCACAGGTAGCGGTTGAAATTAATTAAGAAAAAGTTTCTGCCAGTCCCAGCCCTGTCTGTTCTACAATTCTAGAAATTACGTCTAGAAATAGAGGTCTCTGTGGGGTACTGTCCTGTTGTGACACCATAGCAGCAGAGATGTGGGGAACTGAAACCATAGAATCACAGAATGGTTTGGGTTGGAAGGGAGCTTTAAAGATCACCTAGTCCACCCCACCCTGCCATGGGCAAGGATGTCTTTCAATAGATAAGTTGCTCAGAGGTCTGTCCAGTCTAACCTTGAACACTTCCAATGATAGGGCATCACAGCTTCTCTGGGCAACCTGTATGTGGCCATTTGCCTCCCATTCCCTGGGAAATCGGAGGAGCTAGGGGAAGGCCATCAGTAGCCCATCCCATTACAAAAAGCTTTTTTTACTGTGTCATTCCTACAGATAAGGTATCTGATGTTTCTGTCTCATCTCTGTCCTTCACATTGTATAGAATATTGTGGTGTGTTGTTTATAGCCTGATGGGAAATAAAAGCCCTGCTTCTAGACAGTAGCCCTCGACGTTGTAAAGGGGGAAGGTGCTTTATATTTGTCCTTGAGAACCATTCTGTCTCTTGGGAAGAAGCACACAGTGTCATCTTGAAAGTAGAATACTGTGGTGAACTCGTGTGCCAGTGCTTTGGTGTAAAGTTGGAGGATCAGTGCTCAAGGCAGAGTTTTACCACGCGGTGGCAATACTTTCCATGGGCCAGCCAGACTCTGGAACAGAGTAAAGATCAAGTCAGAGGGGGAAGCATCTTGCTGCTGACTTAAATTCTTTGGGACTTCTCTGCAAGCTTGTAGAGTATTGAGTATTTGAAGAGTGCCACAGCTGCTGATAGCTTCCCCCCCCCCATCTGGCTGCTGATTTATAAAAAAAAAAAAGAAAAAAGAAAAGCATAAGATGTTTGTTTATAATTTATGGAATCCCATAGGAAATAAGAACCATCTGCTCCTCAAGACATCAATATTTCAATCTTCTCCCTCTCCCCTACCAGGGCACTTCCATTCTGAAATAGCTTCCAATTATCTGGAAATTGGGCTACAGTTTCTGTTGTCATTGTGCCCTTCTTGCAGGCAGGGTTCCTGCTACAAGCCCGTCCCCAGCCCCACTTTGTGCTTCATAGTACTTGACTTGTCCATCTTGATTTATTACCATTTGGAAATGTTCAGTTTTACTAAGCTACTTCTTTTTTTACATGCTGAGCCCAACTCTGGCATTTCTAGATTGTTAGCCATAGCTCCCTCTGCCACGGTCTGGTAGGGATGTATGAAGATGCACAGATCAAAGGCAAGCTGCAAGTTTGCCAAGGTGCACCAATTTGTAGAGATATTATGAAGCTAAATGTGTAATGTTGGAGTGGTGGGTTGGAGGAGTTTTTTTTCTGACTCTTCATGATCTTGGAAATAAACTGTTTTCCCAGTAAAGCACGTGACCTCCATAGCTCCTTTTATTTATTTTTTTCCATCATTTCCTATAAATCAGAGGTGGTCATGTGGGAGTCTGCTTACAGAGAGGGGGCTATTGCACTTCCTGGGACTGACTTGAGCCACAAGTGGTTTGGGAGTTCAGGCAGATGAAATGATGCAGCTGAAGTTTGGGACTGTCTGCCAGCTCCACGCTCTCCATCAAAGAAATGACTTTGTGGCCATCCTCCATCTCCGAGCAGCTCTTCTTCCTGTTACAATTAAACAAAGAAAAGATAGTTTGGAAGTAGGATGTTTTCCACTGAAGCGGATGCGTCTGAGCAAGTGACAGCAGCGTGATGAGCACAGTCCTGTGATCTCAGCAGCTTTCGCAGCCCTGGGCTCAGGACGCGGCTCCGCGGCAGTGACCTTGCTAACACTCCATCCAGCAAGTGCACCAAAGAGGACTCCAGCGGTTTGGGGGAAATGGCTTTGTAGGGACTTGTGGGATTTTCGTCTTTGCCCTGTCTTCCTCTATTAATTGCAAAATGGAAAGAGATGGCTTCAGATTTCTTCTCTCCTTTTGCCAGTTTTGCTTTTAATAATTCTGAAATGATGACGACCCGGTCTGAAACTGTAATTGTCAGTCATATCAGCATTGGGGTGGGGAATTTATTTGGCAGCAGAGACAATGCTCTGGCATTTTTTTTTTAATATTCTTTTAGTAAGTGTTGCACATACTTAAAATTTCCTGTAGCTAACAGGTATTAAATCAGTAAACAGTGTAGAATATAGCCTTTCCACAGCTAAAATATTTGAAGGCTTTGTCTCTTGTTTATATCTTTTGAATATAGTTTCTCTCATGCTACTCTCTGCTCGTTATTTCATTTTCTAGCCATTGTGGCTGAACTGGTCTAGTTCTTCCACATTTAGTCACACATCAGGAATTTGTCCTGTTCTAACACTGGCTGGGACTTGAGGAAGGTGGTGTGATCAATACTTCCTGATCTATGGTGGGATGGAGAAGAACTTAAAAGAAGGAAAGGGGGAGGGGGGAAAAAAAACCACGCTAAACAATGTATAAATAGGAGCAGCTGTTAAGACAGCGTCACCCTGAAGGGTGGCTTGGAGCGGATGGTGTGCCCAGCCCTATTTTCTTTTGGCAAACGGTGCTGCTGCTGCTGGTGTTCCAGACCTTCCCCAGCTTCATGCGTAATTATGCTGGAGGTGTAAGCACTCCAAGTTGGCGCAACAGCTTGATTAATTTGTTCTCTGATGTTTCTTTTGATCTGTTCTGTCAACCCGGTGGCTGCATTAACAACAAAAGAAAACAAGAGATGAAAGGACAGCCTTGTTGTAAATGGTTTTCTAAAAATAGCAAATTTTTTTCCCCCTAAAATCTTCTGTATTGGCTTAATTTTCATAGATCAGGCCTCAGGCTCAAAGAAATCAAATAGCCTGTGGCTTTGTCAGTTTATGGGTATCTTTATCTTCCCCACGTCTTTGGAATCTCTTGGATGCTGTTCCTTAAAATGAAACCTTGCTGAAATCTCCACCTCTCACATTGAGACTTTTTCTGCTGGCACAATAGGCTCCCACAGTTCTAGGTGTAAGTGGTACCCAAAGTCCCTCATCCTTTGTAAACGAGGGGAGAGCAAAGAACCATAAAGCCAGCATGAATCAGATCTTGAAAGACTGAAATAAAGGGCACTCTTTCTTGTTCAGCACAACTTGCATCTGTGATGTTTTATGTTCCAGACACACATCAAAGGGGAAAGATAGTTCACTTCTGGCAGGGGAGCTCACAATCTGTTTTGCTAAGAGGCATTCACCATATGCAGCAAACTTTAAAAAGAACAAGGCATCAGTCGTGTTGGCCATCACTGTGGACTGCTCACCAAAAACCTCTGTGCTGTGCTGTGCTGAAGGAGGGGCTGGTGGGGGGGAAGGAAAAACTGTGTACATAGAAAAGGAGTGAACATGTGCTATATGATAAATACTCTTGGTGACTGGTGATCCAGTTTTTAAAAGACATATAGTAAATGCTACGTGAAGAGGAGGATTAGAAACCTGGAAAGGAAAAAAAATAGCCATGGAATTGCAAGGATGGCAATGTCCCTGAATCTGTAAATGGTACAGAAGAAATACAAGCATTTATTCGCTTACAAAAACAAAGAAATGGGGTTTTTTTCAGAAAAAGAAATTATTTTCTTCTGAACATCCAAAATTGCATTAGATTATAAAAACCTCAAACTTTAAAAGCTGAGAAGAGACATGGATTCTATAGACTATGATTTTAAATATTTTTGCAACAGGAACAAGGAAGAAACATTGCCTATGCTCAAGAGAAATCAATATCTGTGCCCCCTAAAACTTGTTGCACCTCTTTGAAAAGCGTTAGGAGTTCATCAGTACAGAAGGGTCCTTGGGCTAAATGACACCCATACCTTTGGTCTGATGGAGCAAGTATACAATCTCACCGCTTCCAATATTGAACCTCAAATGATAGTAGTTAACATGGTAGAGAAACTGTGGCTACCTCGTGGAAACTGCACCCTGAGCCCAGAGGTGCAGGACAGAAACTTGGATAGTAATGAGAGAGAACAGTTCTTAGACCACAAAGGAAGGGACTGGACTATATTTTCTCTTCTAATAGTCAGTGTTTTTTATAGGAGTGGTGATGGGGGCATGTTTCATAGCTGTATTTCTGGCAAATGCTCTCCCTGTGTAATGTGTGGTTTTGCTCTCTCGCTGGTCTTCTTACTTGGCTCTCTTCTAAATAGTTAACTCAGATGTGACTGGGAGAGGCCAAATATTCACCTGTCCAGTAAGTCATGTTCCCCCCCCCCTTTTTTT
>NW_010292201.1:8546-12998 GCF_000700745.2 Antrostomus carolinensis
TTTTTGTTTTGTTTTGTTTTTTTTTTTTTTTTTAGATCACTGTTGATTAGATTACAAGTACAAAGAAATTGGTGAGAAAGGACCCTCTTAACCACTGAGTCTAGCTCCCCGCTGTCTTAGGCGAGCACATCCTATAGTTCCTCTTATTATGTCTTAAAATTGGTTAAATTCTTGGCCCCTTTCACTTCTGTTGAAAGGCTATTCTAGAATCTTGCTATTCTGGTAGATAATTTCTAAACTTAATAACTGCTTTTACCCACTTACTCACCTGTCAATGTTGTTTGTGAAGAGAACTGATTTTTTCCTGGCACTTTCTGGTATTTGAAAATACAATCCCATTTCCTTGCAATCTTTTGCAATCTTATTTATTATTTATTTATTTTTAAAACCACACATAAAGTACATTTTTTGTTTTCCCAGTCATTCTCCTAGCTCTTTGCTGGACTTGTTACCGTGAAGGGTTAATCTTTCTGGAACCTGCCTGACTAAAACTGTGCCCAGTATCCTGTGTGTGGTCTCAGCACAAGGTTGTATATTAGCACTGATGTTTCTGTTGTAGTGTTCTCCCTTGTGCAGTTTAGGATTGTCATCTCTTTCACTGTTAGGTTGGGTGGATGGCTCGGTCTTTGCTATGATCTCCAAAGTTGATTCTCTCATCCAGCTGAAAAGCTCCTGGATAAAGCAGAAATGTATAAATGTTAACACACTCTAGAACTGATTTCATTTCACTTTTGTTATGTCTCTGTGTACTTCACTGTATGGTCTGATCATGCTCTGTTAATGTAATTACCCAAGTTTATCAACACCATTCATCAACCAACTCCACTGTGTGCATAGCTCATTGATAAAGCTAATAAATAGGATTGGTTTTGAAATGACTCACTGAAGAACTCTGCAGGAATCCTCCCAGTTTCATGGGGGTTACAACAGTGGAACCTGTTGTCATGTATCCTTTAGCTCGTTCACAGCACATACTGCAGTTCTTGGGTTGATGCCCATCTTCTCTTGTGATGACATAATGAATACTTGAGTGAAGCCGAGATTTAAAAAAAAAAAAAGGGCAAATTTTAATTATACCTTTTTAAAAATTAGGTAGTATAGTCTTTAATCTTCATTCTGTGGTCTTTCTGTTTAACTAGCTTCAGCATAAGCACTCAGGAGTTTTGTCATCTTTTGGACCGTCTGTTCTTTGAAGGGCCATGTGTATTTTAGATTCTGTTATTACAGCTATGACAGCGACTACCATTATTTACCTTTTTTCTGTTCAGCACCTTTCTGTTTATACTAGGCTTGAAAATTACTGTTTTTAGCAGCTTCGAGACTCAAAAAAAAAATGGTTGAATAAATTTAGAGTACAGGTGTAGGTGGTTTGGTACAGAATGTAATTACATAGTCCACCTTTTATCCTCGTCTTCTTTTTCATTGGAGTTTCTGAAATGGAACAGGAGAAGTTGATACTCAACCATGTAGGAAAGCAGTTCCAGGAAAAATGTCTTTGAGACCAGAAGAACTGAAGATGAGGTTCAGTGAGCACTGAAATCAGTGGTGCTGGAAGAAGGATCAGTCCTGTCTGCTTCCATGTGATGACTTATTTTTCTGCTACTGCAGGTGTCTATGTGGCCATGTGGTGTACTAGGTTGGGAAACTGTTCTGGATAAAAAGTGACCTAGACCACAGTCAGTGATTTCTCAGCCATATCAGTTCCCTGATGTAGCTTGCTTTCCACAAAAGTGTTGGAAACAAAGGGTGGGAATTGTTTCTTCTGGCAGCAGTGCCAGTTTGGTAAAGCATTGAGTTACAGCCTTAATTTGATTTGGAAGTTCAGACTTCTAGAATTATACACAAAGCATTCTTGGCCCTGTTCTTTTGTTAAACTAATAAGGAATCTTGCCCAAGAGGTGCCTTCATAAACTCATCTGCAATTTCAGCTGAACAAATCAGAGCCAATTCTAGGCTGGGTCTGAAGGTTTAGAAGAGAATTCCTGGACTGTAGAAGTTGACAGAGTGCTCCACATGATGCTATAGCTTCATGAGATGGAGTGTTCAGTCTTCTAGCATGCAAAGCTTCTATATTGCAAATGTGGCCTTTATTTCTATTTTTTTTTTTAATATATTTTTATCCCCTTGAGTTTGAAAATACTAGAATTTGAAATTCCTCTGTCCCCAAAATAGTGTATGTAGTTTCCCCTCCAGACCTCCTGGAGTAATTGTAGCAGTTTTAGTGAAACACTGGAGCACGTTAAGTTAGGCTGAGAGAGCAAACATATAACTTCAGCCTTGTCTTATGAATCCACCACTGAACTATTAGTGGTGACAATGCTAAAAGGCCTTGGAAGCTCATTGTACAAGGAATGAATGACACAAGTGCATAGTAAGATCCAGTGGCACAAAGAGCTTGTGGGCTGTGTCTGCAAAGCATGGGGGGGAAAGTTTTGTATGAGGTCACCCAGCAACTCACCAGCAGAGATTAAAGTAAAACTTTTATTTTCTGAATTGCTGCTCACTACCCTGTCTGTTAAATAGTTACTTCACTGATTGCAGGAGTGTCTCAAATACTGGCATAATTAAATGGAGGACTGGCTGGAGAAGTCTCTGCCCTTTCTCACTTGATTTATCCAAGATTGGTATAAAAATCAGCTGTCAGAAATGAATGTCTGTATCTGCAGGGAGGAATTTTTCTCTCATCTCCTGTTTACTGGAGATAAGGGGAGCTGGAACCAGGGGCTCTGCAAGAGAAGGGGAAATGAATTAAGGTGTACTGTTTCCAATGATACCACTGCTGGAGTTTGTCAGAGAGTCACAATTTGGGACTTGTTTAAACTGTGCTGTCCTTGACAAAGGATGGTGTTATGCTCAAGAAAGGAGGGGTTTGATAAAGTGCAATTACCACTATTTCTTGGATGAAGGCTCCAGGAGGTGAGTAGATTTTGTTCCCTGGGCTCATTGCAGTGTCTTATCTCCGTTTTGGAGCAAGTTTTACATTAATCAGGGTATTAACGTGTCATAAACTTTTGGAGGAAGCTAAGTGTCTTGAGTGTCTTTTGCATGTACTGTCTGGTCTCCAGTGTTAGGTTTACATCTTGCTTTATTCTCTGTTGGGCCTGAGTCCATTAATCACTGTTCCTTTCTTTCTTCTTTGCAGCCTCTGTGAACGTCCTTGTTCAAAACTGCAAGATTTACAATGATGCCAGCTGCGATATCTCTGCTGATGGGCAGCTGCTGGCAGCCTTCATTCCCAGCAGTCAGAGAGGCTTCCCTGATGAGGGAATACTGGCTGTGTATTCTCTGGCACCCCATAACTTGGGCGAGATGCTCTACACAAAGCGATTTGGTAAGCATGCAGCAAGAAGTCAGGGTGGGTAGGAGTGTGAGACGTTACCTCACAACTCAGCCTTCGGTGAGAAATGCAATAGTCTGAAAATCAGTGATTGTAGTAACAGGAAATATTTTATTGACCTTCCAACCAGCCACAAATCTAGTACTGCTGGGGAAAAGCTTGTGTGACAGTCTGGATGCGTAAGGTGCTGGTATGGGGGAGCTGCTAAGGCATAGTTTTTTATTTCTTAAAGAATTTCATTATCTTAACGAAAGGACACTTGCTCACAAAAATTGTTCTTGTGCAGGTCTCCTTGTTTTTCTCTACCTCTTAAAGCATGAGCTTACTATGCCATACATTATGGGAATGCTGGGAGGGAATGAAGAAGCTGTGAGGATGAGGTGTAGGGAGGGATGTCAACCTGTGAGAGAAATAACTCCTCTCCTCTTTATAGGCCCTAATGCCATTTCTGTGAGCCTGTCTCCAATGGGCAGATACGTAATGGTGGGACTGGCTTCCCGGCGTATCCTTTTACACCCCTCCACAGAACACATGGTTGCTCAAGTCTTCAGGCTGCAACAGCCCCACGGTGGAGAAACCTCAATGAGGGTGAGTGTGTGTGTATTCTATTTCTGTGTGTTTTCATCAGTGATTTTGTATCATTTTGGCTCCAGCATAGTAGGTGGTTGCTGGGTTATGATAACAAAGAGAGAATACTCCAGGCCTACTTGCATAATAAACATGTGAAGGAATCTATTACAGAGGTATGCAAACATGGCAGGAGAATGTGAGTATAACAGAATTGTGAAACTTTACTCTGGTTTCAAGTATAATGACAAACAAATATATTCCATGTTCTGTGTGGTATCCTAAGTCTAGATGTCACTCACAGTAGGTCTTTTGTACTTCTCAGAGTAACATGCATATTGCTTGTGGTACTACAGTTGGCTTTGCTGAGGGAGATTTTCAGCTGAGGTTTCAGGATCATTTCCTGACATTCCTAAAAGCAGCTGACCTCTAGGAGAGTGGCCACTAGTGGTTTCAGGAAGGGTAGGAGCCAAGCTTTGTATCATACCCGCAGACTGAAGGTGAGGTTTACTGTACTTTTCACAGTATCACACAGAATCACAGAATGT
>NW_010292202.1:0-1744 GCF_000700745.2 Antrostomus carolinensis
GGGTCCATTTTCTGAAATTTTGAGCCAATTTTCCAAGATTTTTGAGCCAATTTCCATAGATTTTGGGTTTGTTTTCCAAAATTTTGAGGCTCTTGTGAAAAATTTCAGCCCCTCCCCAAGATTTTGGGGCCGTTTCCCACCATTTTGGGGCCATTTCCCCAGATTTTGGGTCCATTTCTTGACATTTTGGGTCCATTTCCCAAGATTTTGGGTCGATTTTCCAAGATTTTGGGTCATTTTTCACAATTTTCAGCCTCTTGTGAAAAATTTCAGCCCCCATTTCCCAGATTTTGGGTCACTTTCCCCAGATTTTGGGTCCTTTTTTAAGATTTTCAGCCTCTTGTGAAAAATTTCAGCCCCATTCCAAGATTTTGGGTCCATTTCCCACCATTTTGGGTCAATTTTTTCAAGATTTTGAGCCAATTTCCCAAGATTTTGAGTCTGTTTCCCAAATTTTTGAGCCTCTTGTGAAAAATTTCAGCCTCTCCACAAGATTTTGGGTCAATTTTCCATGATTTTGGGTCAATTTCTCAAGATTTTGGGTCAGTTTCCCCAGATTTTGGGTTCTTTTTCAAAATTTTGAGGCTCTTGCAAAAAATTCCAGCCCCTTTCCCGCGATTTTGGGTGCGTTTCCCGCGATTTTGGGTCCGTTTCCCGCAGTTTTGGGTCCATTTCCCACGATTTTGGGTCCGTTTCCCCAGATTTTGAGCATTTTGCAAGAAATTTCAGCCCCATTCCAAGATTTTGGGTCGATTTCCTCAGATTTTGAGTCTTTTCCAAATTTTTGAGCATCTTGTAAAAAATTTCAGCCCCTCCCCAAGATTTTGGGGCCATTTTCCAAGATTTTGGGGCCATTTTCCAAGATTTTGGGGCCATTTCTCAAGATTTTGGGGCCATTTCTCAAGATTTTGGGGCCATTTCTCAAGATTTTGAGCCAATTTCCCAAAATTTTGAGTCTGTTTCATGAAATTTTGAGTCTGTTTCATGAAATTTTGAGGCTCTTGTGAAAAATTTCAGCTGCTTTCCCGCCATTTTGGGTCCATTTCCCGCCATTTTGGGTCCATTTCCCAAGTTTTTGAGTCTGTTTCCCAAATTTCTGGGTGTCTTGCAAAAAATTTCAGCCCCTCCCGAAGATTTTGGATCCGTTTTCCAAAATTTTGGGTCAATTTCTCAAGATTTTGGGTCTGTTTCCTGAAATTTTGAGGCTCTTGTGAAAAATTTCGGGCCGTTTCCCGTCATTTTGGGGCCATTTCCCAAGATTTTGAACCAATTTCTCACAATTTTGGGTTTGTTTTCCAAACTTTTGAGCCTCTTGTGAAAAATTTCAGCCCCTCCCCAAGATTTTGGGGCCATTTCCCGCCATTTTGGGTCAATTTCCTGCCATTTTCAGCCTCTTCCCAAGATTTTTGGGTCCATTTTCTGAAATTTTGAGCCAATTTCCCCAGATTTTGGGTCTATTTTCCAAAATTTTGAGGCTCTTCTGAAAAATTTCAGCCCCTCCCCAAGATTTTGGGGCCATTTCCCGCCATTTTGGGGCCATTTCCCAAGATTTTGAGTCTTGTTTCCCAAATTTTTGAGGCTCTTGTGAAAAATTTCAGCCCCTCCCCCAGATTTTGGGGCCATTTCCCAAGATTTTGAGTCGATTTCCTCAGATTTTGGGTCCATTTTCCAAATTTTTGAGACTCTTGTGAGAAATTTCAGCCCCTTTCCCGCCATTTTGGGTCCATTTCCCCAGATTTTGGGT
>NW_010292203.1:0-826 GCF_000700745.2 Antrostomus carolinensis
TGCCATGCTGACCCCATCTGTAGAAGACATCACTTTCTTTTGGTAATTCAACCCCTAACCCTAAACATAAACCTCACCCTAAACACACAATAAACCTCACCCAAACCCCAACGCTCACTCTAACCTTCAATTTTAAGCCTACACCCGAAACATAACCCTTAACAAAAAAACTAACAAGAACTTTAACTGTAAACCAAAACTTTAACACAAAACCCAACTCAAAGACATATCCAAATATATAACATTAACACTTACCATGAATTTAACACTTAATGTAATTCTAAATCTTAACCTAACCCTAAACTTAACCTTAACCTTGACACTAAACTTACATCTTACCCTAACATTAACCTCAACCCTAAACCAAAATCTAACACTAAATTTGAAATTAATCCTAACCCTGAAACTTACTGTAAATTTAATCCTATACCTAACCATAACCCAAAATGCAGCTTACCACTGAAGTTAATACTAACTGTGAACCTAAACCTAACCTCAACTTAACCCTCACCTTAACACAAAGACAAACCATAAAAGACCTAAATCTAATCGTAGCCCTAACGATATTACTCATTGTACCATAGCTCAAATCCTAAACAAATCCTCACCTTAAATTTGACTCTAATCCTTACCCTGAATCTTATCCTGTCTGGAACTGTAACCTGAACCTAATCATCACCTAAACCATAGCACTGACCTTAAAACTAACACGAAGCCCTAAATGCAACCTGAACCCTAATGACACCCTATAACACTAAACCAAACACTAACCCTAACGGAAACCCTAACCGGAAGCTTCACCTTAACTCTAACAATAATCCTAAAC
>NW_010292204.1:0-2364 GCF_000700745.2 Antrostomus carolinensis
TTTTCCCTCCAATTCTCTCCCCTACTCCCTGCAGAGCGCTGGGGGGTGAGAGAGCAGGCTGTGTTTGCCTGCAAGCCCAACCACCACACCAACTCCTGGGCCAGCAACTTGCTCTGGCGCTGGAACATTCCAGTTTGATTCTGCCAACCACACACTTGTCTCTGCAGACAGGAACGTTCTTGCAACAGCTGTCCTTCTTTTATTTCCTCCTTCTCCATCCCCTCTGAAGCCCCCTTCGAGCCCCCCATCCTGCAGACCGTGGGTTTCCATGACTGACCCCCATGATTTCCAGGGGAACATCCCAGCCCCTCCTGAGCCCCTCACGGCTGCCTGCATTGACCAGGAAAGGGCAGGCAGGGCTGGCAGGTGTCACAGAGGGGGCTCTGCCTGCCCCGTGGTGTCACAAAGGGGGCTCTGCCTGCCTGCCAGACTATAAAAGGGGGTGCGGACCCCGAGGGAGCAGGCAGCGCGCGGTGGGCACCGCAGTCTGGCAGCACCTCGGCAGACTGCAGCCTCAGCCTCTGCCACAGCAGCAGTGTTGGAAGTCCCATCACTGTGGACTCAGGAGGTCACTGGGGATCTGCATCGCAGACCTGTGCTGGTGACTGGGAGCGTTGGGGCTTCACTGGAACCAGCACCATGTGGCACTACAGGGTCCCCAATCTGACTGATCTGCCCCAGCTCATGATGCTGGTGCTGATGCTCAGCGTGGTCTCTGCTGTGCTGCGGCTCAGGGTAGGTGATGGCTGCACCGCACTGTGCCGTGGTGCGGCGAGGCGTGGTGTACCATGGCTTGGTGTGGCACGGGGGGCTGTGGCGTGGGGCTGGGAGCTGCTCTGGTCTCACCCGGCTGCTGGGGGTGTTGCAGGGTTGGTGGAAGAAGTCAAAGCGTTGGATGAGCACAGCAAGAGCCCGGCCAGAGGAGCAGAGCGCTGAGGGGCCCCAGCCCCGAGCACCCTGTGAAGAGCCGACACCCCACGGCAGCCCTGACCCGGGCTGTGCTGGGGGCTGCCGGCCGCTCGCTCAGTCTCACAGAATCACAGAGTCACAGAATGTTGGGGATTGGAAGGGACCTCAAAAGATCATCTAGTCCAATCCCCCTGCCAGAGCAGGAACCTAAATGAGATCACACCACTGTGCAGTCCTGCCCGCCGGCCGAGGAGGGGGTGCTGCCCAGGGGTCCTCTCAGAGGGACAAGAGTGCAGCAGGGTCACCTCCCTCTCCTCCTCTGCAGGAACATCCCAGAGACATCAACCAAGGACATCCAGCCTCCATGCATCTTGCAGATGTCCAAAGATTCCCTGCACCCCTTGGAATCATCTCCACGGCAAGGACCAGCTCTGTCGACTCCTTCCCAGAGCCCTTGGACAGTGTGATGCTGGATGCAGGGGTGCTCACCCCCTTGGAACTCTGGCAAATGTCCAAAGCTGTCACAGCTCCAGTGAGAGATCTGGGGGCAGCCCCTGGCCAGGATTCCCACCTGGAACTGCCAGCAGGGACTGAGCCAGAGCCGGTGACAAGTATCAGGGGGAAAAGGGCACAGAACCCTGTGGATGTGCAGCCAACCCCCAGAAGGCTCCCAGCCATGGACATGGCCACACTGTTCGACATTGTGAACATGGGGGTAAGGAACGAGGTTCTATTAAAGGAGCTGGAAGCGTTGCTGGCCCTGTGGCTAGGGGAACCTCTGCAGGGATGAAGGTTCAAGAGCAAAGAGAGCTGCTGAGGGCAACCCCATGGACTCGGGCATCAGCATCGCCACCGCCCCGGGAATGGTACTGTCATGTTGCTCTGGGGATTGGACCTGAAATACAGAACTCAAATAAACAGCCAGGAGTGTCACCCAACTCGAACTAGTGTGCCCTCTTGAATCTTCTACTGGTTCTTCATTTGAGTGACTCAAAATTTGGTAACTCCAAAAACACTTTCCTGGAAGACGGCTCAAAACCAGAACATTCTTAAACACACCGCTGGATACAATTGCTACAGTTGGCTCTGTATACATTTTCATCTAATTAACAGCACAGAAGAATGGCTCATGTTCCTTCCTTCCTTGCACAAGATCATAGAATAGTTTGGTTGGAAATGACCTTTACGATCATCTAGTCCAACCGTAAGCCCAGCATTGCCAAGTTCACCAATAAAACATGTCCCCAAGTACCACATCTACATGTTCTTTAAGTCCCTCCAGGGATGGGGACTCCACCACTGCCCTGGCCAACCCCTTCCAATGCCTCAGAACCCTTTCAGTGAAGAATTTTTTCCTAATCCAACCTAAACCTCTCCTGGCACAACTTGAGGCCGTTTCTTCTTCTCCTGTCACTTGTTATTTTGAGAAGAGACCAACACCCACATCACTACAAC
>NW_010292205.1:0-1393 GCF_000700745.2 Antrostomus carolinensis
TGGCACCAGGGCTACTGGCAAAAGATGGGACTTCAACCACCCCAATATCTGAGGAGGGACAACACAGCAGGCCACGAACAGTCCAGGTGGTTCCTGGAATGTGTGGATGACAACTTCCTCCTCCAAGTGGTCAAGGACCTGATGAGGAGAGGTGCCATGCTGGACCTTGTTCTCACCAACAAGGAGGGGTTGTTGGGGAATGTGAAACTCTCAGTCAGTCTTGGCTGCAGTGACCATGAAATCGTAGAATTCGAGATCCTCAGGGCAGTGAGGAAGGTGCACAGCACTCACCACCCTGGACTTCAGAAGAGCAGACTTTGATCTCTTCAGCAACCTGCTTGGTCAGGTACCATGGGAGAAATTCATGGAGGGAAGAGGGCTGCAGGACAGCTGGCTTATATTCAAAGGTCTGAGGAGACCCTTGGAGGAGGCTCCAAGCCCAGGAACGATGCATCCCAACAAAGAGGAAGGCAGGCAAAAACAACAGGAGGCCTGCATGGATGGACAGGAAGATCCTGAACAAACTTAAGATCAAAAAAGAAGCCTACAGAGGGTGGAAGGAAGGATGGGTTACTTGGGAGGAATACAGAGGAATTGCCCAAGTGGCCAGAGATCAGGTTAGGAAAGCCAAGGCCCTCACAGAATTAAATTTGGCCAGAGATGTCAAGGGCAACAAAAAAAGCTTCTACAGGTATGTTGGGGGAAAAAAGGAAAACTAGGGAAAATGTGGGCCATCTCTGGAAGGCAAAGGGAGACCTGGTCACCCAGGACACTGAGAAGGCTGAAGTGCTCAATGACTATTTTGCCTCAGTCTTCACCACCACGGGCTCATGCCACACTGCCCAAGTCCTAGAAAGCTGAGGAAGGGTCCAGGAGAATGCAAAGCCACCCACTGTAGGAGAAGATCAGGTTCGGGAGCACCTAAGGAACCTGAACGTGCACAAGTCCATGGGACCTGATGGGATACATCTGCGGGTCCTGAGGGAACTGGCGAATGAACTTGCAAAGCCACTATCCATCATATTAGAGAAGTCCTGGCAGTCTGGTGAAGTTCCTGCAGACTGGAAAAAGGGGAACATAACCCCCATTTTTAAAAAGGGAAATAAGGAAGACCCGGGGAACTACAGGCCGGTCAGTCTCACCTCAGTGCCAGGCAAGATCATGGAGCAGATACTCCTAGAAACTATGATAAGGCACATGGAGAATGAGAAGCTGATTGGTGAGAATCAGCATGGCTACACATCAGACAAATCTGGTGGCCTTTTATGACAAGGCTAGAGCATTGGTGCATAAGGCTAAAGCAACTGACGTCATCTAATTGGACTTGTGTAAGGCGTTTGACACTGTCCCACACGACATCTCTGTCTCTAAATTGGAGACACGTGGGTTTGAT
>NW_010292206.1:0-8637 GCF_000700745.2 Antrostomus carolinensis
ATTCTATGAATAATATATTATTCTTTTCTAATAGTAAGTGCCAGATATGGAGAAGAGAGCTTGAATACTACAAAACAGGGCACAAGTTGCCCACCCTAAACATATGCACTCAAACAAGGAAGCGCTGAGAGTTACTGAGGACCAGAAGAGAACTGATGTCATGCCTATCTTCCTGGGAGGTGGTGGAGCAAATCATCCTGGAAACCATTTCCAAACACATGAAAGTGAACTCTGACTGGACACAGTTCTAGGAAACCTGCTTTAGATAACCCTGCTCTGACCAGAGGGGTTTGACTAAGTGTTCTCCAGAGGCTCTTGTCAACCTCATCTCATTCTATGTTATGTTAAGTGTCTCAAAATAAATTAGAATATATGAGCCATGACTGAGTATGAAAATAAAAAAGAAGAAAATCATGGGGGAGAAACGTAGCAAAAGGTGATCAACAATCCCTATTCTCAGGGTTATTTAAGGTATCTAAAGTCAGATCTCCAGAGCTATTAAACTCCTCTGATTGAAATTACTAGTAATTGGATGCCTTAACACTATTAATGTTCTGGTCAAAGCAATCACGGCAAGATTAGTCGATGTAACTTTCTTTAGTTTTATGGCATTATTTCCATCTCTTATTAAGGCATCTGTCTCTTTATTAATTTCTAAGCAGTGCACCTCACCTTCCATCACTTTTCATCCGATATAAATATCCCAGTGCCATGATTTACTGAGCCAGAAGAAGACATACCAAGATATCATGAAATACTCTTTTCTGAAACCAGATAGTTTTGTACTGGTGGAAAGAGGGGGAAGGTGAGTTCAGTAGGGCTATTTATGTAGGAGGTGCTTACCACTAACATGCCTCTGTAATTTAGGGGTTGTCACAAATTCAGTCTTGTATGTTGCTGTTGGATCAAGTCTGCTCTAAGGAAAACAGTGATTCTGTTTCACTGCTGTAGCTAAACCACAAAAAATATGAACAACTCCTCCTACATATTTCAGAAAGTAGAGATTTTTTAACCCAGAAAAGAAGAATACTGTGAAGATACTTGAAATCAGTCCTTAGGAGAGTCACCAGATGTTCAATGAACTAGAATAAAGTGAAGTGTGGTTTCAGATGGGTCATGCTTATCATTGGTATGAATGGAATCTGATTCTTTCTATCACATTATTATTAAACAAACTTACAGGTGCTTTCTGTGAGACTAGAAAGAAAATCTTATTCTGTGCATAAATGAATATTTATTTGTAACGTTCATTTTCTCAGTGCTACATATGCTCTACTTCAATAATATATACTGCTATGACTATATAGCAAATACACAACTCTTGCAAACAACAAAACATGCCACTCTATTAAAGGTATCAAATGCTTTATAATTCACTGATGTAAATCAGTCAATACCACAGTGGAAGTGCAGTACATCACCCTGTGACACGGTTAGACTAGGCACTGAATAGCAGTAGTGCAATGTTTTTGAAAACTAATTTACCCAGACATGGCATGCTACAAACCAACAGAATGTTATTGGATACAAAAGAGTAATTTGTATGTGGATTCAAGGCTAGAAACCAGCCTCATGATACCATTCTGCATGTCTCAGCTGATAAAATATTAAGACTTTTCCATTCACCTTTTCTCAGTTCCTAGTTTTCCCTCATTTAAAGGGCCAATATTTTATGCTTCTATATTTTTCCTTTATATTAAACACAATTTCTCATTATGAACCCCCTCAGTTTTTATCAGCTTGTTCTTTATCTGTTATAAAATATAACTCTCTTTCATATAAGATGGTGAGCTGCTATAACCTCTAATCTTATAAATTACAGCACTAACTATAACGGAAGAGCTGTAATTCACACATTAATACAAATTCTTTCACAATATATCTGTTATTTTAGACAGTGCCACTACATTTTTAATTTCTGTCTTTCTAGATACAATTTCCTTGAGTTCCCTTCCTTGTCAAACCACAAAAAGGGTTCCACCACCCTTTAAGGAAGCAAATTTCCCTTCCATTTAATCCTTCTAGTTTTCACAGTTCTCTCATCAGGCAGAGATTATGTCTGGATTATTGCCTTGCTAATCCAAAACAGTTGCTTTAATGCCAAAACGTGTAACCATAGGCCCCTCTGGGCATTTGAGCATAGATTGCTTGGTAGAAGTGTGAAGAAAGGTGTCTATGGCTGATTTTTTCAGACACTTATCATCAGAGTGCTATGGCATGTTGTTGCAGAGGGAACAGAAGATGCAGTCCTGGTAAGGGAGACACTGTAAGCCACAGGAAGGTTTCCTTTACTTCTGAATTACATGTGATCCAGAAGAACTGTGTGATCAAATAAAACTGGGACTTAAAAAAGATAAAGAAGTCATCCCATCTATTCTACAGTCCCAATACAAGATTAACTGTCCTTGACTGTTCATCACAGATGTGATCTTTAAAACACAGCCTTCAGAAACTTGGTGACAGGAATCATAGATTTTCTTTCCTTACAGTTGAAGCTGAATCTCTATTGAACCAACCTAAACCCATTACCCTTGTTGTAACCACAGGGGACATGAACAGTCTAGTCCTTCACTCTCTACAGCTACTTTTTACGTTATTATGTCTGCTCTCAGTCTTCTCTTCTATAAACTAAACTACCCCAATTGTTTCAAACTCTCCTCATCAGTCTTGCTATCTAGATCACTGATAATTCCCGACTGGTCTCCTTTAGCTTCTTTTGAAACTGCTCCACACTTTTTCTGAAAAGCAGTTCAGAAAATGAAACACAGCGTGCTTGCTGAGACTCAGCACAGTATGCAGTGCTGAGAAAAATGAAAGAACTATTTCATACCATACAAATGATATTGCTCTTTACACACCTTAGTAAGTTGTGCGTCATTTTTTTCAACTTATTTTTTAGACTGTTCCTCCAGCTTCTCAAGGAAATTCTGATCTGATTCTCCAGTATATAAAGCAGGGAAAGAATTTACTGAGTCAGAACCCATTCTTTAGTAAAGGATCTTCACCACTTCATGGATCACAAGCTGAACATGAGACGGTGGTGGTAGATGGTGCCCATACACATACATAAGCTCTCCACCCTAGTCACTACTGAAAACACTGAGCAACAGCAGACCCAGAAGAGGCCCTATCAGAATTTTGCTTGATTCATCCTTCCTGATTAGTAAACTGCTTACAGATGTTGTATAGTTCTACACAAACATTTTACTATACATGTATGTAAGGTGCTGATATATTAGTACTGCCCAGACCTATTTTGTCCAGTGTGAGCATTATATGATTTGATTGGTGTTCCAGTGCAGCCTACACAGCACTGAAACGGCTTTCATTTGTCATTAAGTATTTCAGAGCAAATTTCATTGGCCCAGTCTGAATGAAAGTTTTGAATTCTCGGTTCTGTAATCTAGTTTAGTTGTGGCAAAAACCAATGGTCTAGGTTTCCTTTTGAATGCAAGACAGAGCAAGAATTCTCATTGATTTTGCTTTGCATTGTATCCACATAAAATAAAGCTTTCACCAACTTTTATTTTTTAATGTGATCAACATGAAGCAAATATGGTCTTGCTTTGTTGGGATTTTGAACAGATCCAGGTTTGTTCTCACTGAGCTCTGGGATTGTGCCAAAGCCATGAAGATATGTTTGCAGAGTTTTGAGGCCAAACTGATAAAGCATGTCCAAAGTATCAATCTGGACTGGGCAACCCTCTAGCTCTTCTAACAGTTTTTAATTGGTTTAGTGTGAAAACAAGTTCCATTTTGCTTCTAATCATTTAAAAAAAAAAAAAAAAAAAAAGAAAAACAATCCACAAACATAAAACACCCCTATGACACCTGTCACAGGGAAAAACTGCTCAGTTCATGTAGTTAAAGGATAGGACTGAAGCAGTTTATTGATTTATTAATAGCATGTAATTAACTTGCAATCAGTGAACTATGTATTCAGGATCTGTATCAGCAAGACAATCGACAAACTACAATACTAGACACAGAAAGTTAAAGGACATTTACAAATTTCTAGACATTTTAATACAAATCCTGAGAAGTTCTAATAACACTTATATGTGTGCAAACACATGCACGCTCACATGGCCACGTGCACCCTCCCAACACACACTTCACAGGCTGTGTAGGTTACCAGCATACCTCTCACTATAGAGGGTAGTCTCTACGCGTATCCCTCTTCCATGGGAGATGCAGATGCTCCAGCACTACATGGCCCCATGCTACTCCCTGCAGCCCTCAATGCACATGATGAGGAGAAACCCCCATGAAGTTACATGTGTGCACCCAGGGGTGCCTGCACGCTGTTCTTTGAGGTCACATGTGTATACTGGGAGGTCCCTGCTTTCTAGCATCCAGGCCATTTTGCTAAGGAGGGTTTTAGGTGCACTCCTGTAGTGGCTAGTTAAAGTGCTGCTGGTGCTGGAAGAAATCAGCACCTGTGTTCACAGTGCCTGTGTTTACACTGGGCAGGGCTGCACTAATATCAAATTTAAATTTAACTGATTTTCTCTAGAGGTCCTACTTCTGTTCTGTGATCATCTGTCCTTTGTGCATCTGAAAAGATTACTCACTGACTGTATTTTTTCCAGTTATTGAGGTTCAATAGCCTACTAAGCTGGTACATTTGGATTTCTTTTGTGATATATTGGAAAGACGGTTCTTTGTGGTTTTCATATGCATGTTTTTAGTGGGATGGTTTCTTTGTGTTTTTTAAAAAAGGGAAAAGAAACTAAGCAGTGGTTTTATTTTAAAATCCCTGGAAATGGCTCAGGATCTATTCTTGCTGTTGAAATAAATTGTTGTAACTCTTCTAATTTATTCTAACTCCCCTCAGTTGCATTATATCTCCACACAAGAATGTGATGCTGACTCATACTTTTGTGCTGGATTGCCTTGTTGCAAATCACAAGATTTTTTAGTTTCTTATTCTTTTGATTCTTGAGGATTTCTGTAAACCTGCAACTTTTTCTGGGATTATTTTTCTCGTGTTATTTTTCTAGTGAGAAGGAAAGGAAGCTTTTTAAATGTGGAAAAAAGTAATTAAGGGCACTTCCACCGTCACTACAGCCTTCTCATCCCACATCAACACACCTGCTTTTGTGATACTATTTCTGCATTTATTGTTTTCTGGGTTTTCTAGTTTCAGCTATATAATTTCTATAGGTGTGTTATCTGTGAATTCTGAGCTTTTTACTTTTGCTCTGCTTATCTACTTTTGTTTTCATTAATTTTCCCATAGAGGTCAGACAACTTTACTGGCAACTTACTGGACATGACATTGCAGTTTTTTACATTTCAAATGTATTTCATACCAACATCCTCCTCCCTTGCAGCACTTGGGTTAGATTTCTGTCTACTAAGTATCAAAGAAATACCTGTTGTTTCTTTTATTTTTTTGGTAATGCTATTATCCATATGAACAGCAACCCAGGGAATGTAGCCTTGGCTTAAGGCATTGCTTCACTTCATCTATTTTACAGCTCTCAGCTTGTGATCATCTCACTGTATAACTAACAAGAATAGTGCAGGATGCCATGGTGAACCATAACACTAGATTTTACTGTCAGTGAAAAGCAAACAAAATCATGTGTAAAAAAGAAGGAAAGTTATTTTGAGACCTATTGAGTAGTTGGTTTGTACCAAGAGAGAGAAATCTTATAGATATGAGGGCTGGAAGAAGTCAGATGTTTGAAACTCCTCTAAAAGAATATGTTAGAAAGGCTAGTACCCTGCTGACCATGTGTGACTGGAAGTAATCTTCTGAGATTAAAGAAGTGAAGGGGTCTAAACCAATAAAGTGCTCAATGATTTCAATCCCCACTTACGTCATTAGAGTCAAGAAGGTCAGTTAAACTCAGTATTTCACAAGTTCAGAACCAAACTCATAGAGAAAAATACCGCCTTGCATAAGGCTGTGCTATATAGTACTTTCTGAGACAAACAAAAAGCTTGGATCTGTAGTTTCGGTGTTAAAGGAATACGTTGGCTAAGATCGCCAACAAAATCTTATTTGGAGAGGCACGTCATTGTTATAATATTAGTACTTGGATTATCACAGAAACCACTGCGAAACAAAATTCAAACAAATTCACATAATTCTCAGACATATAAGTAAGTGTATCCCTATAAAAACGCCTGCACAAATGCAAATTAAGGATTAGTCTCAAATATAAACATTTCACAGTTTAAATAAATGCACTGGTTTTGGTTGGGATAGAGTTAATTTTATTCACAGTAGCTCGTATGAGACTATGTTTTGGATTTGTGAGGAAAACAGTATTGATGACACAGGGATGCTTTAGTAATAGCTGAGTAGTGCTTACACAGTATCAAGGCATTTCTGCTTCTTTCTCTGGAGTTGCACAAGAAGCTGGGAGGGGACACAACTGGGACAACTGACCCCAGCTGACCAAAGGGATATACCATATCATAGGACACTGTGCTCAGCAATAAAAGCTCAGGGGAAGAGGGAGGAAGGGAGGATGTTCTGAGTTACGGCATTTGTCTTCCCAATCAACACATAACGGAACCCTGCTTTCCTGGACACAGTTGAACATCTGCCTGCCTATGGGAAGTGGTGAATGAATTCCTTATTTTGTTTATGTGTTCAGGTTTTGCTTTACTTATTAAATTGTCTATCTTAACCCATAAGTTTTCTCATTTTTGACCATGTTCTCTCCTCTGACCCACTGAAGAGGAGTGAGCAAGTGACTGAGTGGTGCTGAGCTGCCTACCAGGGTTAAACCATAGCAATAAAGAAAACTAATGAAAGTTTTACTGTTTTTCAGAGAGAGGGAAGAGAGACCCAGAAAGAGTAAGTCTTCAAATTTCAGGACCTAGATACTTTGGTATGAAAATACAGTTAAAAATGTAGGATTTCATCTGGTCATATGAGAAATGGGAGAGACACAAAATTTAACCTTTGAAGTAAGGAACAGTCTAAGATATTAAAAAAACCAAACCAAAACAACAAAAAAACAAAACAATTGTAAAGATATGCAATAAGAAGTGATAAAAAGTAAGCTATTTCTTAAGCCTTACCTCAAGATTTTCAACAGATTAGTCACAAATTCAGTGTGGTCCATATGGAACCATTGAGTGCCAGAATAATCAGAGTAGAGTAAACCCCAGTTATCCTTTAAGTAGATAAGCAGCACAGCAAGGAGCTGTTGAGTTTGGGTAGAAGATCCTCTCTAGTATTATAGAATTCATTTCCTAATTTTGGTACTGATATGTCTTGATTAGTCTGGGGTTTTCACATTTCATTTGGAGTTTCTAATCGAGTCTAAAAAGACATTTAACAGTTTATAGCTGCTATGGGCTGGGTATTCTCTTTGGCTTTTGGCGTTGTAGTGTGAAGACTATAGTCTGGAGAATGGACACTCATGTGAATACACATCTGACACTAGACTGGTTAACAGAGATCAGGATGTGAAGCTGTTTGCAGACTAGCCTTGGTTAATGATCTGGCAGAGCCCCTCTATATTCCTGTATGGTTAAGTAGTGCTGGGATGGCAGAAAGAGCATCCCAAGACGAAACAGGAAGGACTCACGATCTCCAAGGAGAGTACCCACTCTGTTTCATAGAACTGAGACAAACGTCTGGGCAAGGCAGGACTCTTCTGAGCTGGTGTTGGATCTCCAGAGGAATGCTCATTTGTTCATGCATACTCCTAACTTTTACCTACACCTCTACCTAAAAAATATCTGAATACTCTTGCTAATCTTTTGGGGGACTTGGAGATTTAATCATCTTGGGTAGCAGAGTTTTTTATTTTGAAAGAGGATTCACAACCCTCAAGGGTTTCCTAAGATTTTCTGTTATTTTTTCTTTCAAAAGCTAGAGACAATCATTCCTTCAATCAACCACCTTGTGGAGATGCTACTCCTCTCCTTTCATCCAGTGTTTCAGGTTAATAAAGCACTGAAGATGTGGAAGGCCTGCATTCAATAATTACCTTTCTCTGATAGGGTACAAGTTCCTTTTTAAATTAAAGTTCTAAACAATAAGTCATGACTTAATTAGAAAGAAAAAAAAAGTAATAGAAAAACTGTTCTTTGAGAAGCTGTTCTCTTTCATGTCTGAACTCTACATTCATTTCAGAAAAGTGGAAGTGAGCTCTTTACAAAGGGGAGAAAAAGCATTCTTCCATTAATAAGGGAAGGAGGAGAGCAATCTTCCAGGGCCATTGTTTGTGTATTACATATAAAACAATTAACAAGTAAATTAGTTAACTGCTATTTCAGAAAATGGATTAGTATCCATACTCAAAGCTATATCATGCTATGTGTATATGATTAGGCTTGCCATGGTAGGAAATTATACTTGCTCTTCTTGGCCCCTTGCATAACCAATTCTTCAGTACAAAGAGGAGTATCTTCCAAAAGAGACTTAGAGACCAAATCCATCCCTGTCTCCTGGCTTGAATATATAGTTAAATTACTGGAGCACTTTCTGAGAGTTAGAAATCTCAAACTCTTCTGTCAAGGAAGACCACATCTTCAGTGACTGCTTTAATCCCTGAGTGCACAGATAAATTACTAGGGAGACAGTAGTTTGTAAAGCACTGTCCTTTTTTGTTCCTTCTCCTCTCCTCTCCTCTCCTCTCCTCTCCTCTCCTCTCCTCTCCTCTC
>NW_010292206.1:8737-23349 GCF_000700745.2 Antrostomus carolinensis
TTCTTGTCCCTTCTCCTCTCCTCTCCTCTCCTCTCTCCTCTCTTTCCAGAGTTCTGGAAACTACAGTGTCAAGCAGAGGCTTGAGTTGATTTTTAGAAACCTGATAGGATTTGGTATTTAAGGTCTTTTATGTTTATATTCCTTGATAATTTACAGAAAAATCATAAAGGGAACCTAAAGTATCAATAAATGGACTCAAATTTTCTTCATACTAAAGCCATATTTTTTGTACCAGGCCATTTTTTCCATTTCAATTATTTAATTACTGTTGACCCTAGACATAGCTAAACTAAATATGAATGAATTCAACATGCTCAAGCTCCAGTCTCAAATTTAAGTATTACTCTGTTAATTATGCTATCAACTGATTTATTTTTGTAAAATAATTTTATATGATTCACCTAAGAAGGAAACCCCAAAAAGATAAAAGAAGCAGGGAATATTTAGCCCAGGCTAGATTAATATGTACTATTTTCCTTTTGGAGTAAGAATAAAATTATTGTAAAATTGTGTTTGTAATTACCACATTAGATAAAGGTCATATAAAAGCCGAGCTTTATTATAATAGCTTCATTTCAGAAATTAAAGGGAAATCAATAAAATTCATTAGTAGTGATTTAGGGCTCTGGATCTCTCTGAGGTACTTTCAGGGTCCCCATTAACACAGTATCAGAGTACATACTAATCTTTAATGTATTTATCTTCACAACACTGCTGCAAGCTAAGTTTCTAATCCTTATTTCATTTT
Source organism: Antrostomus carolinensis (assembly GCF_000700745.2). NCBI lineage: Eukaryota > Metazoa > Chordata > Aves > Caprimulgiformes > Caprimulgidae > Antrostomus > Antrostomus carolinensis. The sequence continues at coordinate 9,486 of NW_010292206.1, forward strand.
GCATTGGAGCATATCCCAAAAAGTGTGGGGAGTTGTAAATGGAGGAGACAAATTTATTCATCCTTTGTCCTAGGACACTCTGTCATTAGTAAATCATTGAATCATATAATGATAGAATAAAACAGGTTGGAAGGGGCCTCAAGAGGTCTCTACTCCAATGTCCTGTTCAAAGCAGGGTCACTTGTGTAGTGAGACTGGGCTACTCAGGGATTTATGCAGCTGAGTCTTGAAAATCTTTGAAAGACACTGCACAACACCTTTGGGCTTTCTGTACCAAAGCCTGACTGTCCCAATGCAGTAAAACTATGCCAGTACTATGATGTGTTTGTAATTTTCAGAACAATTCTATTACAAATTAAAATGGAATGAAAACATTATAGAAATTGGAGGAATATTTTTATTTCAAATCGCATTTCTAAACATGATGTCATAATGTTTTGGGGTGTTTTTTTGAGGTTTTTGTTTGGTTTTTTTTGTTTTTTTGTTTTTTTTTAAGCTATTAAAACATAGAAGAATTTGTGGTTTGAGAACCAATCTTGCTATTTGTGGAGAACGAAGCAAAACTCTGATAAGATGACAAATTGTGATTGGTATCTAGAATGAAAAATGTCCAAAGATACACTTGAAACTAAACCTTGACAAATACAATTAGAATTTTCTAAGGCAAGGAAATCACACAGATCAAATTAAAACTTAGATCTGATGAAGGAAGGCACGAAGAACTCCAAGTTGGAGACCACTAAAAACAACAGACAGAGCAGCATATACTTTGTCAAATAAGGCAATGCAACACAGTGCTTTAGTAAAGAGGTCAGGAGCTGCATTGCTTTTTAGCAATTGTGAGGATATACAAGCAAAGGCAGAATATACACAATGTGGACAAAGAGGATGCCAGTACTACATTTAGCTCCAAGAAATTCTGTATACAAGAATGAGGTATACCTAAAGATGGATAGGGTAGTAGTCAAAGAACAAACAGAAAATTTATTAACTTTAAGGTTTGTAGGTTCATAAGCCAGTATGTCACTGAAATAGTAATAGCAGGCCAGGAATAAATAAATAAAATAAATAATAATAAAAATAAAACCACAACAAACATCAATAATAAGAGGTGAACACATAAAACATAAGCTTCAGGGTGATGAGTATCTCACCAAGAAGGTAAAAAATAGCTTTGGGTAAATAATAAACCTGAGAAAAATAAAGCATAATTCATAATTACACCAAGAGCAGAAATATCCAGTATACAAGGAAAAATGTATCAATCCCTTTGTGTACTCAAAAAGTACACTTGTTGGAGGGATAAAAGATTTAAACAACAGTGGAATAATTTGATGAATTCTTGTAATACAACAAAGTTTTTGGATGCATATATTCAGAAACCTATTTTTTTGAACCATTTATATTTACTCCAGAAGTATATTTAGATTTCAGAAGCAGATAGACGTAGTTTGCGAGGAAGAAGTGTTAAGCATCTAGTCCAGTGTTATTGGCCAACATCTGGAATCAAGATACACTCCCAGAACCTTGAACTGAGCAGATGACAAATGAGGATCAGACTCTGGGTAAAAATCAGAAGAGAGGACTGGCCCAATTGCCCAATATTTCATATACAGCATTCTAAGAATCAGTCACAGTTGCTGCTTGAAATAGAGGTATAACCTGTGTCATCTATGAGATTACCATACTTATGACATAACTCACTCATCTAACAATTCTTAACAAGACTTATCTGTTAAGAGCTCAGTTCCTAAACCATAGCCTTGAAGCTGAAAAAAAACCCCATCAGATTGTCCTCAGAAAAATCTTTGCCTGCTAGAATAAAAAGACTCAAAGGAAAGAGAAATAGTTCCATGCAGGTTTCTGGAAAAGCAATAAAAGCAGAGACAATCTAATGGTTCTTTATCAACCACGAAAATTTAAAACAAAGTAATCCCTGATGCAGGAAGCAAAGATGGATGATCCCAAATATTTTTATTTTCCTGCATTTTAACATATTTGATACCCATTTTGCCAGACAGCTTTTCAGAAGGTCACACAGATTTTTTTTCTGCAGACAATATGTTGCACTGAAATGCAATAATTTTTTGATGATACAGGGGATAGTAAGATCAAGATAGATGATGTTTTGCAGGGTAGAGGATGAAAAGCAGTAGAAAAGCATGACCAGAGGTTCCTGTCAGCTCTGACAGGGTCAGACTTGCTGGACTAGCACAAAACAGTGAGAAATGTAACCTGTGAAATACACCTTGGAGGGATGTTAACACAGTAAGGTGTACATAGAGATCACAGGTAAAGTTCAGATAATCATCAATCTCATCCCAGTAGGCAATGTAAGGATGTAAAGACTCCTAGAAAATACAAACAACCACAAAATAAAATGCTTGCTTTTTAGCATGACTCTACAAAGAAATATCCAGGGGAGAGAGGACTCAGTTCAAAATGTAGAGTGAGAGAAGATAAAGTAGTTGATTAATAAATCTACAGTCATGAAAGACTATAAAGTCTGTGTTGTCCAGAGACTCCACTGAGAAGAAAACTGACATCGGGTTTTACATCTATACAGCCAAGACTGGAAAGAAGTAGCTTATGTATCTTTACTGAAACAATTCTCAAGCAGTGAAGAACTATTTAGCTTTAGTTTATGGACAGAAAATTATTTGGTTTTGATAAACTAGAGTCAGATGTATCTGACCATAAAATACCATCTCTTTGAGAAAAAGGGTAATACCAATAACTTTTGTTTCTGACTACAGTCAAAGAATCAGTTAATTGATGTATAGTATATATCATATAGTATATAAATATGTTGTATGTTGCATAAATATATGTGTGTGTAATAGATATAGGGGATGTGTTTCTTTTGAAGTATACATATGCTATTTGTATGTATATACACATATATATTTTATTTGTATATATGCACACATACTCTAATATATATTTATACTTACACACACATGCAAGTACGATTACACATAGAATCATAGTTAACATGGATTTATAGAAAAATAGATTAGGATAAGGCTCTGGAGGTCTCCTAGTTCTATGCTCTGCACAAAGCAAGTGAATGTCAAAAGATCAAATCTAGCAGAGTTTCAGAAATACGAAACAACAGATTTCAGAGGAGTGTCTCTGGCTACCTGTGCCAGTGGTTAACAGCTCTCATCGTCAATATATATTTTTCACTTGTTGCACCTTGGTTTCATGACTTCTTGTCCATCTACTGGGCACCTCTGAGAAAAGCTTGGTTTTTTCTTTTCTGCAATCCATAATTAGGTAGTAGAAGACAGTGATTAGATTACTCATTAGACTTCTCTCCTTCAACCTACACAGCCTTACCTTCCTCAGCCTCTAGATCATGTACTGCACCCTTCCATCCCCATCCCCAACCCATCTTTTCCTATGAATTGTCAAGTTACAAACTGAATTCAAACCTGACTGAAACTTGGTGGTTACTGGCACACACTCACTGTTGCATTTGACTGAAGAGCTTATGAGCAGCATACAATATACTTATATACAAATATCTTAATCAAATTATATAAAGTGAAAAATAGCATCCAGTGCAATCTGGTTCTACTGCACAGGATATCAACAGAAAGCCTTAACCTCTGCTATCCTCTAATTAAGGGGAAGAGTGGGATATTGTTTCATCACATTTCTATGACATTTCTGAGGTGTTATGAGGAAACTGCATTTGAAGGATGTACCAAGATTGTTATAAACTGAAAAACTTTAAAAAGCTGTGATACATTTACAGTAGTAACAATATTGTTAGAGTTATTAACGTTGTTAGCAACATTCTTAGCTCTCTTAAGGCTGATCAGATAGTTGAAAAAATATTGAGAAACTCAAAAAATCTGGTCTGGGAAGAAAAACTACACTTTTTCATGTTTTTTGGAAAAAAAATATTTATACTTGTCCTTGATCTGTCTTCTCACTTGAAAAAACTAAAGTAGAAGATAGGATTTCCAAAATAGTGATCACCATGTCACATCTATAGTAGGCTAACAATAATAAAATCTGGCAGTGGATCATAGAGTGACAAGACAACCACCTCTATTTTGTGTGATCTAGTGAGCTTGTGGAGAATGGTGTCAAAATAATAAAGTGCCTCCTAAAATGAAGCTGCAAAATCTGTATTTAGTGCTGGTAAAATACAGAATGTAAACAATGATACATAGGTTCCCACTGTGGATATTTTGTTCATTAGAAAATTGACAGCAAGAAAACTAACAGTCTTAAAAATTGACATTAAGTATTGCAGACTTAGACATAACACAGATAAGACACCAAAAAGTGGCATGATTTAAGGTCACTGACTTGCTGCCAGTTGTTCATAATGATGTTAGCTTGTTGACAAAGTAAAATCACAGTATCACAGGATATAGCTCTGATATGAAATTCTTAGTCTAGAGAGAGAAACACCACGAAAGGATGAGTATCATTGCCTCAGAGCCATGAAAAAGGCAGCAAAAGCTGTCAGTCTTCTTTTGCAACAATTCTCTGGCATCAGCCCAATAGCCAGGATAAGTCAGTCCCAGGACCTTGATTCAAGGAGAATTAAATGACCTAGCACTGCTTGAAAGCGCTATTGCCCACACATCAGGAGCACACCAATTATGTCATCTCAGCTCCAACATATTGTAGAGATTTTCTGAATATTAGTTACTGGGTGGTGTATGATTTTGAAATATTTTATTTCCCCAGTGGTTATTATAGTCTAGTGACAGCCTTTGTACAGCTGGTGAGAGAAGAGGTGGGTAACTGCCCACCTGCCTACCTTCAAGTGGTAGTCCTGGTTACTGCCTGAAGCTACTCTGCACTGCAGGGGGCTTGTGTTACACAGAACCTGAAGCATTCCTTGGAAGAACACTTCAAGAAACGGGAAAAAAGATAATGCAATCCTAGTCTTTGACCAATGCCTAAACTGTTGCATAAGTCTTCCTGCCTGTTTGCCTTTGGACTTTCAAAGTGGCACACTGCTGGAACTTGCTAGAGCAAGAGACTGGGAACAGTGATTCTACTCACCCTCTCTTCCCATAAATAAGGGAATAGAATCAGGACCCTGTCTAGACAAACAGAGAAATAATGAATACAACAAACTAAAGAAAAAAAAAAAGGCACAGAACTGGCAGTTAATTAATTTGTGTATTTCCAGCTGAAGTGTCTGATAGGAGAAAATAACTAATCATTATTGTTTTGTTGTTTTGGATTAGCGATATGTGCAAATACTTGATTTAGTGGCGAAATTTTTTGATTTATGCTCTACTGAAGATAAATGGTATAACTTCAAATTAGACAATATTATGGAAACAGATGGGTTTTGAAATGAACAACAATAAAGTTAACTTCCAGCATAGAAAGACTGCATGTCAGCTCTCTAGCTAACTTTTCAGGATCATTAATAAGAATTACAACATTCTTAAATATGCAATCTCAATGCATCAAAGCTTCCTGTGAGCATATTCTGCAATGGAAGCTTTATGGATCAAGCACTGATGTGGTATCTGTGTAAGAAGTCTGCTGTTATTGAACAAAAAAAATACAAGTGAAAAATGTGAAATTGTGTTTCTGCTGGCCTAATTATGAGTAAGGGCAGAGATAAGATTATGTCTACATATGGGTGGCTGGGATTTGTCATAGAATTATTGAATGGTTTGGGTAGGAAGGGACCTTAAAGATCATCTAGTTCCAACCCCCCTGCCATCAGCAGGGACACCTTCCACTAGACCAGGTTGCTCAAAGCTTCATCCAACCTGGCCTAGAACACTTCCAGGGAGGGGGCATCCACAACTTCTCTGGACAACCTGTTCCAGTGTCTGACCACACTCACAGTGAAGAATTTCTTTCTAATATCTCATCTAAAGCTACCCTCTTCCAGTTTAAAGCCATTACCCCTCATTCTATCACTATCTGCTTTTGTAAAAAGTTCCTCCCCAGCCCCTTCATGTACTAGAAGGCTGCTACAAGGTCTCCCCTAAGCCTTATCTTTGCCAGGCTGAACGGCCCCAACTCTCACAACCTGTCCTCTCAGCAGAGCTGCTCCAGCCCTCTGATCATTCTCGTGGCCTCCTCTGGACTTGCTCCAGTAAGTCCATGTCCTTCTTATGTTGGGCACCCCAGAACTGGACACAGTACTCCAGGTGGGGTCTCACAAGAGCAGAGTCGAGGGGCGGAATCACCTCCCTTGACCTATGGGCCATGCTTCTCTTGATGCAGCCCAGGATACAGACTTGACAATGTTTATTGAACTAGGTTGAACCCAAAGAAGGAAAGGATATGTAGACATGACACACAGATTTGACTTACAGAACTGAAAACAGACCGATCCCACTGAGTTCTCCTCAATTTATTTCAGTCCCCATCCTACAAAGCAGGAGCTGCTGTTTAGCTTCAGTCATGTAAGCATTATTCAAAGGCATTGTGCAGGCCTTTGGAGGGAAATGGAATGTCTCTTTGTAGAGAAAGCTTTGCTGTGTTCTAAACCCATGTAAGGAATTGCAGGCCTTATTTATTGGTTTTCTAAGCATTAAATTTGCAAAACATCAAATGTGAGTTTTAAATGTCACTTTAATTAGCTGTCAGATTTGATGCAGATACATTTTATTATATGCAGTCACTCTTGAACTTTCCCAAAAGAAAAAAAAAAAAAGAAAAAAAAGGAAGAAATCATTATTTCCTAAGATTATACCCTTGGACTGCTGGAAAAGATGGGAGTTGCATTCCCTGTCCCTTTTCTGACAGTAATAGTAGGAAAAGCCTTTTGGGGATCTAGTATCATAGATACAAACACAAATATAATTCAGGTTACAAAATACTGCAGTAAAATTACATCCTATTGACAAAATAAACAAAAGAAAAATGAATTACTGAAATGATGAATGATTAACTAAAAAAAAAAAAAAAAAAGAGAGAGAGAAAACAGAAAGGAAAAGCCTAGCTCTGCAACCTAGTTAGACAGGAGCTATTTTTGAAAAGATAGAATAAATGTAAGAAACAGATCAAAACAAGCATCTCTGAAAGAGGATCACATTCTAAACTAAATAATTCTACTGGCAAAACAAAGTAAAGTTCTGTCTGAGTCACTGAAGAATAATTTCAACCTTTAATTTAATTTCCAGTCATCTTGAAAACCAGAAGTTTATAGACAGGCTTCAAATGAAAGAAAATATCAATAATTCTCTTCTCTTCATAGCAGAAGTGAGCCAAGCTATCTGCTCTTAGTTTCCAAAAGTGTTAAATATCCATGCTATATTTTAAAATATATTTTTCTCATCACTGAGTTCCTAAAGCTATTTCTGATTTCTAAGGCATTCTTTTGGAATCTTTTTTACATCAATTTTTGTTTCTTGTTCTTCTAATTATGTTTTCCTAAGTGAGATTAAGATCTTATTTCATTTCTATTTACTATTTGTATTGCAATAATATCTAGAAGTCACATTTATAAGCACATAAGAACCTATAATATACTTCATATGTTGTACAAACATACTTTAAAATTATGCCTGACCCAGAGGATTTACAGTCCAAGGAATTCCATTGTGTTTAAAGCATTTTATATATACAAGCCTGGGGATGATATTAGTCTAGTTTATGCTATGGACTGAAGTACAGACTAGAACAGGTAATTTTGTTTTCTTACTTGTTCTCTAGCCTTAGCATGAGAATAGTTTAATATTCACTCATCTTTCCCAGGAGAGTGCCAGATAAAATCACTACTGAATTCCTGTCTAGAGATTTAAACTTGTTAAAAAAGGTATAAATTTTAGTTTTTGTGATTGTTAAGAGTTAATAATCAGCTGTCAAAACCAATTCATATGAGACACTCATGAAAAAATAATAATAATTGTATTTTTGACACATATTGAGGTTTTCAAATTTATTTTTGTTCTGCATGTTTATAATTTACTTTCTCTGCATAATAGAGCTGTTCAAAAACCCATAGGATCTGAATCTCCTTATGCCATGCCTTAAGTAAGTCTTGCTATTTCTCTTTTTCTCCATTTTCTTTACCTCAAAAACAGCCATAATAGTCAATATTGCCTCTTGAAATTACATTCTTATGAAGTATTTGTACTCATTTGATTTATATATTTCTGATGGTTTTTGTAGTTTCTCTCCTTTTTGGCTGGACAAAATTTTCCTTTGATCTAATCACAGAATCAGCTGTTAAAGTCTTCAGCTGACTCCAGATGTGGTTCATCTTTCTTAAAGAAATAAAGAAAATAATAAAAAAAAATCCCTGCTTGTCTCACTTTATCTCCCTGTGTATTTCTGTGCTACTGCATTTATAAAAAGAATCACATTCGTACTAGGGGCAGGATGCAGTGTGCTTTGTTTTGAATAGGTTATTTGAAGCATAATAATATTGTGAATTACAAATATGCTGCAGAGCAAGTGGAAAATGTGATTGTGCAAGACCTGATGATGGTTCAGTTGGTTTTGTGGCCATAATGCGTCCTTTCCAACTGGCATTTCAGTATTTGTTTTGTCTTTGTATGTATTATCTACTTGTACTTTATGTTCAGAAAGTCTCTTCTGTAGCAGCTGTGCACTTTCATAAGAATGGTAATTGCCAAAGTTTGGAGAGTATGAAGGACTTCGGGGTGGCTTTCCCAGTGCTCAGTACTAGGTTTATATGACCTCTCTCCTGCCAGCAGCCTAGAGAGACAGTACTGAAGTCTCATCTTGCACTGTATCAGTAAAAAAAACCCCCTATCTCAGCATGAAGGACTTGTGTGGTCCTACCTCCCTCTATGCCTACTATGCTGCTTCTCCTTGTAGCTTGTATTTATGGACAGCTCTGTTCGCCTCAATGCATGTTTGCTTCCTTCTCCATCAAAAAGTTTATGTTTCTGCAGCTTGTTTCTTCTTGTCATCCCATGTTATTTTAATAAAAATGCTTAAATATTGACATAGTCAGTACATTGAAAGGATAGAAAGGGACATCTCCAAGAAGTGACTCAGCTAACCTTTGTTGTAACAGAAATCATCCTCTTTCACTACACTGACTGTAGATGGAGACCATATAAGCTCCTTTACAACAACAGCATAAATGAGCAGGGCTGAATCATATCCTTTGTTACCTTATTATAGCTGAAAAATGCATTTTTAAAATTAGATTTGGAGTGTTTTTCTGCACATCTGTCCTTCAGGCACCGTTTATATATTTAGGTAAATTGTTACCTGGGCATGAAAATTAAGTTGCCACGGACTTTAGTCTTATTCACCTTCTTCTTGCCATTGCTTGACATCATCCCATTTTCTGAGCAGCCCCTGGATTACTCAAGTTTTCTCTTATTAGTTAGCTAACTTGCAAGAAAAAATATGAGTGTTTGAGTGGCACAAAACTAGCTGTATTGATTTGAGACTTGACAGGTCAAAGAGAGCTGCTAATTATGCTGCTCTCTCTGCAAGTTATTAGGTCGGTAAGTAGGTCACATAATGTAGGTTTCAACATATAAGGACAGCCTTATGCTACAGTAACTTCAGAAACTGAGAGGATAACTGTCAGTGAATTGAAAGATCTTAATTTCTCCATTGAGTGGTTTTTGATATTTGTTTGTTTTTCTTGAAATGAATGGTTCAACACAACTCATCATGGAATCACAGAATTTTTTGGGTTGGAAGGGACTTTAAAGATCATAGAATTATAGAAAGGTTTGGGTTGGAAGGGACCTTAAAGATCATCTAATTCCAACCCCCCTGTCGTCAACAGGGACACCTTCCACTAGACCAGGTTGCTCAAAGACTCATCCAACCTGGCCTAGAACATTTCCAGATGGGAGCACCCACAACTTCTCTGGACAACCAGTTCCAGTGCCTCACCACCCTCGCAAGAAAGAATTTCTTCCTAATATCTCATCTAAATCTCCCCTCTTCCAGTTTAAAGCCATTACCCCTTGTTCTATCACTCCCTGCCCTTGTCACAAGTTCCTCCCCAGATTTCCTGTAGCCCCTTCAGGTATTGGAAGGCAGCTAGAAGGTCTCCCCTAAGTCTTCTCTTTTCCAGGCTGAAGAGTCCCAACTCTCTCAGCCTGTCCTCATAGGAGAGGAGTTCCAGCCCTCGGATCATCCTTATGGTTTCCTCTAGACTTGCTCCACTAAGTCCATGTCCTTCTATGTTGGAGGTCCCAGAACTGGATGCAACACTGCAGGTAGGGTCTTCTCATGAGAGCAGAGCAGAGCGGCAGAATCACCTCCCTCGACCTGCTGACTGCACTTGTCTTGTTGCATCCCAGGATATGGTTGGTCTTCTGTGTCTTCTGAGTGCTGGCTCATGTTGATCTTCTCATCCACCAGCACCCCCAAGTCCTTCTCCTCAGACCCATTCTCCACCCAGCCTGTATTTGTGCTTGGGACTGACCTGACCCAGGTGCAGAACCTTGCACTTGGCCTTGTTGAACTTCATGAGGTTTTCACAGGCCCACCTCTCAAGCCTTTCAAGGTCCCACTGGATGGCATCACTTCCTTCCAGTGTGTCAACAGAATCACACAGTTTGGTGTTGTCAGCAAACTTGCTGAAGGTGCACTCAATCCTACTATCCATGTCACCAACAAAGATATTAAACAGCCCCAGTCCCAATATTGACACCTGAGGGATGCCACTCATCACCAGTCGCAACTTGGATATGGAGCCATTGACCACAACTCTTTGAGTGCAACTATCCAGCCAATTCTTTATCCACCGAGTGGTTCATCCATTCAGTCCATGTCTCTCCAACTTAGAGACAAGGATGTCATGTGGGATAGTGTCTTGAAGGTTCATATTTCATATTGCTATATCATGCTTTGTGTGGTCTGGTGACTAGATATATAAACTGACAGCTGCAGTGCTCATGTCACATGGCATCAGGTATTTTTTCTTTTTTTGTCAGCTTACAGGCAACGTGAAGGATTTAATTTATTCTTCTCATTGTGAGAAAATGCCTAATTTCAACTCTATATTGACTATTACAATACTCAAGAAAATATTTTAATAAATGGCATATGATGGCTTTCATCATTTCTTGCTCAGCTTTTCAATTAACACATCTGTGTGGAAAGCCAAGGTGAAAAGTGAGAGACATAGAATGACCCAGGGAACTGGGTCAGTCCTGCAGCTTCCACTAGCTATTCTTATCAAAGAAAAATGATTACACAGAGGAACAAAACTCCCTGATTACATCTATTTAGTAGTTAAAAGCCTTTACGACTTGTACACCATGGCACAGTAAACTGTAAGGAGGAAATTGGTTTCCTGTTCTTTGCAATAGGTGAAAATACGAATGTTGAGTTTGAGCACAATGTTATTTATGCACTAATATCAAAATTACAGCTATGTGCTGCATGTGTCACTTCACAGTTGGAAATCAAATTATACTCCTGCTGGAATATTGGCACATTGGTATCAGCTATAGCAGCTGCTTTGCCTTCTCTGACTTTTCTTACTGTTGCTGCTAATGAAAAAGGAGGCTGCTGTCGCTGCTCTTAACAGCACTGTTTTTCTCCTCTCTTGAAAAGCAAGCAGACAGTCTGGGTCTTCTCATGACACAAAAGGAAAGGAACATTTAATTGCTGTTGAAGTGCTTGTACAAAAGGTCACCAAACAATGTAAGTTCTTATTTGGTACTGAACTTTGAAGTGAAAAATTATGGATTGTAGAAGGGACCCAGCAGTTAGTTGATGTACCAGATCTCCAACACACAGAAAAGTAGAAAGAAGGCTAAACTTGATGGGAGTTTCCTGGCAGGCCAGGAAGAATCTTGACAGATATCTGTAAAGAAGGCCTTCATGAAGCACTTTTAAGGAAACAATTACAACTTTTCATCTGTGGCCTAATGTAATCACAGAGGAGGAGCACTGAGCAACTGAGTATGCAGAAGCTGTTTGTCTTAAACCTAGGAGAGTTATGTATTGGCAAGAGCACAGCTTCTCAAAGGCAGCATGAGGTACTAATTTATAAGTACCTAAATGCTTACAAGGCTTCCAAACCCGTCATGGCCCAAGGGAATAGTGAATATGCAGAAAGTCTCTGCCCCATTAAGAAAATTCCAGACCTTCTGACGTTAAATCAATGATTAATTATAAACATGGACTAGTTTCATCTTGCAAAAACCAATGTGTTATATATGACGAAAGATAAATTGAGACTCTTTACAAAAATGTAATTGTAAATTCATATTGAACATAAAAAGAAATGGGCTCCTTACCTGAGGGATTTTGCCCGTTTCACATTACTAAAATATCAGTTGTCTAATCAATATCATGATATCTGAAATTTTGTCTTCTGGTGTTGAAATTTTCTCTTGAACCAAAAGAAGACTCTATTATTATTATTGTAATTATTATTAATAATGATCCTGAGATTTTTTATTGTATTGTCATTGCTTTTATTTTCCTAGGAGTTGAGAGACACAAGTGACACCTGATGGGCATTGTATGTTTGCTATAGTGTGAAGACATTTACAGAAATAAAAGGCTTTTTTCATTTCCAGAGTAAAGCAACCCCACAGCTTCTCCATCTCACATACTTTTTTCTTGCTTCTTTAAGTGTTTCCCCCCCTCAACAATTTTATGATATGCATTGTATGTTGGCAACATGCAGAGAAAGAAAGGTGAGGCTTTAACTTGGTAGGAATAAAAGCTGAAATCAGTGGCAATGTTCTAATTTACACCAAGTAAGAGAGAAACTTGAAGAGAAATTGAGATAACTCTTACTTTTTATGCACCATCTCTACCCCAGCCCATCAGCAGATTGTTCGATACAATTCCTACTTTTAAAGATGTCAAATGTTAATCAGAAGTATCTTCATACCTTCTTTGTACTAGCGGACTCAAACCAAACTTCAGGACATACTGGTACTGTCTATTGTGTACTATATCATGCATCTTTTATTTTGTGCTTGATCAAAAATTCTGAAAAAATGTACTGGAAATAAATCTTTGTTCCTTTAGCTTGAAGAACCCGACATGTAGTCCAGATTCAGTCCTTGGTGTTAATAAAAGTCCCGATCTTCATATCTTTATGATTGTGTTGGCTTCTGCTCTCTCCTATTTCATCACCTATTTCTGGATGTTATTCAGTGTTTGTGACCTGATAGAATAATTTGACCTGATTTATGACATTATTGTACAGTAATCCCATCAGTAATTACATCAGTAAACATAATATTCTGAGAATTCAACTTTAAATATATAAATTCATATCCTGTCTATAGATTCTGGAGTTTCTGTGGTATCTCACCAGAAATCAGCAGTTCTGTTTCACAACAATCTATTTCTCTTTCAGACAAGAAGATATCTGTGCCTAAAAGACTGTTCCCTTAGAAAAAATCTGGGGAAATAGCAATCCACTGAATTGCAAGGAAGGTTGTAATGCTGCCTTATACTCACCAGTGGCTGAAATGCACTTGTATTCAAATACTAAGAAACGTACCAGTAGATGGAGCTAAGGAACATGCAGTTTATACCCAGAATTGTGTAGGCTCAGTATGCTTTTGCTCATGACATATATTAAACATGGCTTTTCTCACCAGTTTTTTACCCTAATTAAAGCAGCTTTTAGAAGATGAAATCAAGAATCCAGTGTATTTAATTACTAAAATAAGACTTATAGGTCTTAATCCTTTCTGATGACTGATCTAGGCTTTAGTTCTACCATTTATTTAGTAGAACTTGGAAATCCATATGAGTTTTATATTTGTAGCTCTTTACCCTTAGATCCTTTTGATGAGTGGGCAATGTATCTTGATCTGAAGCTTGGTAAAGTGATGCAGTTCAGCAGCTGAAAAAAAATAGCTGCTGTCAGTTATCCTCAATAAAAAAAAGCATGATCAATCTCATGAGGCAACCACATGAAAAGCAGCTACTGTTTCCT
>NW_010292206.1:23376-41568 GCF_000700745.2 Antrostomus carolinensis
GATAAAGTGTAGGAAATAGGAGGAGGACATAATTTAGCTACAGTGAGGAAAAAGGTTTTCAAAGGAAATTCATATCTGCCTAAGCCTTTACGTAAGAGCTAAAAGAAACTCAGTCCCTACTATTGATAAACTGCCTATACTTCTAGATTCCAATGTCTTAACTTGACTGCTCACATCTTCTCTATTATTTCTCTTTTCTCCAACTTAAATAAAATTTCCATGCAGAAAACAGTACCAGTTACCTCAATAGCTTTATCAACATCTTCTTCCCCTTACACCCAGCAGGATGACTCTAGGTGTGTATTCTAGCAGAGCTTGTTGATCTTTTTAATGCTAATTAGCCTTTGATTAAGATCTGAGAATCAAGGTAACAAGACCAGATTTTCCCACCATTGATTGATGAATTAATTAAAGGCATCTAGATGGAATGTAATGCTGGAAGTGTGCCATGATGATTGTCCTTTTGTATTTTCAGCATTAAAATTTTAATATTGTTTTACAAGATTAAGTCTTCTGGACATGTTATAAGTGGTGTGCAGATATCTAGAAAGGCAAGACTCCAACACAGTAAATAAACAAACCTGCAGAATGCCTTATACTGACCTGATTTTCAGAATAGATTAAAACCTGCATTTCTAAGTGATTGTGGTATTGCATTTGGGATACTCAACTAGAGAAAACAGCATCAAGCATATCCTAAAACAGGACAAGAGCAAAGTTTGTACAATCTTATATGGAGCTAAAAACCTCATCCTCTACTGATGTAAGGCAACATGGTTCCATCAATGGTATAGATACTTCGACAATTTATAACAAACACCTTCTTTTTTCTGTTTTTTTGTTTGTTTTTTTTTTTTTCTGCTTGTAATTAATCTATGGATATCCTACCACTCAGTAGTACTTTTTTTTTTTTTTTTTTCCAATATACCTGCTCTGACACACTGACAAAGTAGTCAATTGCTTCTAGAGAATAGAAAATTTCTAAGAAAGAGTTATAAATTGAAAAGAACTCAGGAGTGATTTTTTTTCAAGAGGTGGTTGAGACTTAGAATAATTTACACCAAGAGAGGCACAACAAAAGCTACATGACTGTTTTTAAAATTACACATGTAGTTTTTCCTTTTCATAGTAAAAAGGTGTGTCAGCAGGTGTTAATCTTGTACAAATAACCTGCTTCTTACCACAATATGATTGCTTTGACTGGCATGGATAAACAGCCATACCTAAATACAATCTTATGAAACAAATGAAATTGTTGTTACATGGTAGATGGAAACATTATGGGATAAAATGTTGCTGAAATAGGTTCTGTTGCTGCTTTTAAAAAGCCATAATGTTCTATAAAGTTGTCTAAAGAACAGTACTTTTTTCTTACTTGGGTTTGTCTGACTATGACAGAGTCATTCTTGGTATGCTTACAGATTTTTTTAGTATCCTCAAAGGATATTTTAAGAAACTGCAGTGTATTTGCTATAGCCATAAAAAACACATATTTCTTATACGTGAAAGGTGAATGCATCCCACCTAACATTAGCAGTGGGATTAATCTCAACTAACTCTAGACATCTTCAGTATAGACATCTATACCTGAGAAAGTTACTGGAGGTAGCCAAATATGAAAATTCAACACTGTTGAAGTTTTTAATGTAGCCTGTTTTAGAGAACCACTTGAGGATGGGATGTATTGTCCCTCCAGAGTCGAGGGTTAGATCCCAGTACAGCTGCAAATAAACAGTGAGGTATACAAAACAGAAAGGTAATATCCTCAGTTCAGATTCCAAATGACCAAACGTTAACAAGTTTGTGTGAATCAATCCCATAGCTCTAGGTAAAGGATGAAGAGTACAGAAGATGTTGGGCATAAATATGAAAAACTGATGATTTTGGGAGATGGAAAGGAGAGAACACATCAGGTTTTAGTGTTTTCTTTCCGTTTGTGAAGAATTTTTACACAGCTTCAGATACTGAATAATACCTGAGATCACCCTAATACAGTTTTTTAATACTAAAATAAAGCTGGTCAAATATTGTACTTTTTAGTCCAGTGGTCAAATAAAAAAGAATTTAAAAAAATAAAAAAAAAATTAAAAGGGGGGTACTGGTCAGTTTGGCTTGAACAGAAACAGTTTGGGTTTGATGCATTCAGAAGACTGAAAATACATTGAATAATGAAAGGTACTGTTTCTACTGAAACAAGATGTTTCATTTCACATTGAGTTTATGCAAAATATTTCCTCATAGGAAAATATTTAGGAAAGAGATCAAGGAATCACAGAATGGTTGAGGTTGGAAGGAACCCTGGGGATTAACCAGGTCAAGCAGGACAACTCAGGGCAGCTTTTGAATGCCTCTAAGGATGGTGACTCCAGAGCCTCTTTGGACTACCTGTGCCGCTGCTTGGTCTCCCTCACAGGAAAAATGTTTCCTCATGTTGAGAGGGAATCTCCCATATTTCAGTCTGCCCATTGCTTGTGTGCAAGTTCACATTGCTGGCTCATGTTCAACTTGATGACCTCCAGGACGCCCAGGTCATTTTCTGCTGATCTGCTGTCCAGCTAGGGGGCCTCATTTGGATGTACAGGTTTATGGGGTTGTTCCTCCCCAGGTGCAGAACTTTGCATTTCCCATTTTTCTAGCCTGTCAAGGTCCTTCTGGATTGCAGCATGACCCTCTAACATATCAGTCACTCCTCCTAGTTTTGTATCATCAGGAAATTTGCTGAGGATCCACTTTTACCACGGTTAATGTTTAATTGTTTAAACAATCACAATGTTTAAATGTTTATATGAGTATTGTCCACCTCTGTCATTCTTTAAAATATAAAATTAAACTTTTTTCATCACAGTGACTAAGATTTTTTTTTTATTTATTTTTTAATGTTTCGTATTTTAGGTAGCCCAAATAAGGAAAACTACATAAAGTCAAAAACCTAACAAAACAAAAAAAAAAAGATATAGAACATGGGAAAAAAAAACTCACAAGTTAAAGTTTGGTCTGGGTTTACAATTTATTCAGTCAATTATTTCTTTTTCAGTCATATTTTGCATGACCACTGGAGATACCTTGTTACCTTATTGAAAGTTGTCCTGGAACAACTGTTACAATCTGAAGATTTTAGTTTACTATTTTTGCAATAGAATTCATCCATCATAAAATGTTCATATTGCATTAGTTGGAAATGAATACTGATGCCACAGTAAAGATGAAACATTATAATGTTCTGTATATTAAATATCATGTGTGCTACAGATTACAATGTAGCAGCAGCAGCAATGGCTAATAAATTAAAGATATGTAATATAAAAAATCTTAGTCACATGAAATGATAGATACCTCCATTCTTCAAGCAGAGAAATGAGAAAGTTCACAATTTTGTGATTGTAATGAAGAGAACTTCACATTTTTGATTTGCCATAACTTTATGTCACATTTAATAATCCAATGCTACATGTTTTTTTAATCCGAATAAATATGCACAAATGTACTATGTGAAACTCAAACATTGCATGGAGGGTTAACTACAGAAGTTAAGCAACTTTCACATTTACTTTGGTCGTGCTTCTTGTTTCAGCTATACATTCCCACTAAAACTGAAGTCCAGTGTGTTGTCACTTTCATGTTTTGTTGTTTGTTTGTTTGTTTCCTGCAGCAATTAATTAATGTTTGACATACTACTTCAGAACATAAATATTTCCCCTAAAGTAGCCCAGGATCACTGATTCTGGATACGTTCAAAAGTAATAACCCACTTAAATATTCAGATATGAGGTGTTGTACCTGCAATTAAAGGTACAATTTTTTGAATTTCGGAAAGAATCTCTCACATCATTCTGAGTGTAAGGAAACATCCTATTTACTGCTAGGGATGAGATATAAGGATTATTACAAGACAGAAGAGTAATATTGTTATAATTAATAAGATAAATCTGAGATGAGATTCAATACATAGAACTTTAAGATTCAAAATAATAACTTTGGCTGAAAGTTTAAATCAACTTAGCAGACAAAGTAGTGTCAACATTTAAATCTGTCATTTTCACAGAGATTATGACAATAATAGTACAAGTGGCTATATGCATGGAAAATAATATTATCATATTGCAGTGTATGTTCTGACTCAGCAATGTAATAAAACAGACAGCAATGTAAATCATTTAGTCCAATATAAATGTAATAAGAGAAAGGACAAACCAATGTGCAGGATGGATAAGAATGACATCAATACATTCTATTTTGACAGATTAAACATAGTAAAATATTGAAACTAAAATGTATCCTAAGTGTGATACAATCTCAGAATGAAAAATTATTTTCTGAGTCCTCAGGAAAGAGGTTATTAATAGATCTGAAATAACCATTGTCAGTGGAAAAAAGAAAAACCTTTTATTAAATATCAATGCATTAAATACAGTTTCCTCCTTTCTTTTAATTTATTCAGATCTTTGTTCAGCAAAAAAAGGTCAAGAAGCACTACTGGACTTCAACCATCTGCGTGAAGTCGATTTACCAACCTTATTGAGTTTAATTTAAGCATATATTGAAAATCTGAGTTTCAACAGGGCATAGTTTAATTAAGAAACTGTACCCATTATCCAAATAGTACTTGGAAAATAGGGACCTGTAACTGCTGTAACATATTTATTTGTGAAAATTCCAAATAGTAGACTTTTGAAAAAGATGTAGTGTATGTTGGCAGCACATACCTAAACACAGGGGAAGATAAGTACAGTTAAGAACATCACAGGATAGAATATTTTTCTTTGGAGAAGTGAAGATTCATGATCAACTCTTAAAGCATGTGAAAAAGAGTTAGGTCCTGCTTCAACAAGCTGAACAATTACATTTGGAGAGATGCATTTTGGGGTAAGAAGGATGGATACATCACCTTTTCCCTGCATGGCTGAAAATGTCACAACTGTGTTAAAAGATTTGAGGAGGAAAAATGTCTTAAAAGGGGAAGGAAGGTTAGAAGATGACTTTATTGACTTTTTTATGGTGAGGTTTTATTTTCCCCCAAGGTGTATGGAAAAAAACGGGTGATAGTGGTGAAATAGGGACTAGGAAGGCATTTTGGCTGTACTGTGAGAGGAAGGATTTTTGAGTTAAGATAATATGACACTACCACCTACAGAGCACATGCCATGTTAAGGCTCTACAAGTACAGAAGGGCCAAGAACATGATGTTATCACTTCTAGTCATCCCTCTGAAGTCTACCTTTGTGGTCTAGTATTGACACACTTGGACAGGTAATGAATACCTCACCTTAATTGGAAATACTCAGCACTAGAATTGTCTGGCTACTGTCAGAGACAGGATTTGGGGTCATTGTGCTGTCACAAGGCAGCAATGACTTGTCCTCCAGAGCAGAATCCTAGAGAAGAAAGGCTCTGGCAACCTCAGGAAGAACTAGCAAGTGCAAATCAAATGTTTTAAAAGTTTCAATTTCCACAAACTTGTATTTTTCAAGTGAAGGGAAAAGAAGGGAAGGAAAGGAAAGAGAAATGTTGTTGTGTTGTTGGTTTATTTGTTTGTTTGTTGCTTTTTTTAATATCTCCACATCTTCTGATGACCTCAGAATAATTTTATGTGTTTTACCAGTTATGCCATTAGGAAAACAAACTAAAAAGTCAATTGGTTACAAGTCTACTGAAATATAAATTGAAAGTGGACCAATGAAAATGTATAAACCCTGGAAATACTACAAAATGATCAGAAAGAAAATGGAATTTCTAAATCTGTTAAAAAAATATTTACATTTTTAATAAAATGTTAAAAAAATGTATAAAATCTGTTAAAAAATGTTTACATTTTTTATACATAAAAATGTTTACACCTAAACCTGCAATAAAAATAGCTTCACATGCAGGCATTTTTTCAGGAAATGTAGCTTATAGGTTATTTGTTGCTCTGCTGCTGAAATTTCTGAGTTTTTCATCGCCCACATGAAAAATATTTCAAATTAATTTTCATAGCATAGTTCATTCATAGATAAGGATTTTACTGTATTCCTTTGTCAATGATTCAACATTACAAAATGGAATGTTTTGTGACTGTGATATCACACATCATTTTTTAAGATCTCATTTCTGGATTTGCTGCAGGCAAATAGAGACGAAGATGGTTTGTTTTCTTGACTTCAAAGGAGACAAAGAAGCAAAAAGTGAAATAAAAGCTGAAATAGTTTGTAACATTTAATAAATATTGTGGCATCACCTTTGTCTTCATTTGTGATTCACCAAGAATCTCTGGATCTAAAGCACAATAATAAGATCTTGAAACCCAGACCATAAAGTGTTTTATTTTCTAAAGTGATTAATATCTTCTGTGGAGATGGGTTCATCATTAGAATGATGAACAGCAAAACCTCCCTAATTATCCAATAGTTATATAAGAAAAGTGGTTACATAGTATAAAAATAAATTTTATCTTGTTTCACACTACAGTCATTAACAAAACAGAAGTTATCTACTATTTATCAGCTTGTTAATTGAGAAACTTCTCTACACAGACTTATATCAGTCCCAGGAGTATGATGTATAGAGAAATGTGTCATATGAGTTCTTTAAAATACATTTCTGTTTTAAGAGTGGAAACAAGATTGGTAGAAAAGAAATACAAATTAAAAGGTAAAATTGATAGGACATAAAAATTGGCTGCACATAAGGAAAATTTCAGAAAGACAAGAGCTATTATTCAAACTATTTCTGAGGGAATTAGTTGAATTTCTAACACTGTTATCATGTAAGACTGGACCAGAGTGAAAATATATATACACACTCTTTTACATTTATGTATATATATATACATATATATACACATACATACACATACACACATGCACACACACACAGATCTTTTATGTTTAAGGGTTAAAATACTCAAGAACATATCAAAGACTTTGAACAAAGCAGGAGAAACAACTGGAATATGTACCAGTGAGTCCAGCAGCAGTGTGTAGCTCATCTGGGCTAGGGTTTGATGAAGAGTGAGAGCTTCTAGGCAAAAGCCTCTTTTTTCTCAGCCATAGTTATAGGATCGCAAGCTCTCCTTGAATATTTCCCTTCTCTACAGCTATTCTCCACAAGCTCAGTAGGACTGTGAAAGATACTATTCAATGTGATGAAAGTAGGGGGCTGGAGAAACTGACCCTTAAATATTTACACAGTGGGGCTCTCATGAAGCCTGAAGAAATAAAGGGGTAATGTTCTGTTAAGTCAATTTCTCTTTTACCTGGATTAGGACTATTTGTTAATGTTTTTATCTCCTTCTTGGTTAAAGTGAAAGGTTAAAACTGAAAACAAATCTCAACTTGTCATTTTCTCCTAAGAAGAGGAAAAATTGTGATATATTTGTTATACACAAAAGGCATTAAATAAGATGTCAAGAATACAACTAAACAAGTATATTGGAGAAAAAAAAAACAACAACAGCAACAAAAAAACAAAGACAAAAGATAGCAAGAGATGTTAGATCATCCTCCCAAAGGTTTTCTATCCCTATCAAAGCGCAAGATCAGAGAAGAAGATAGATAAAATATTACAGGATAGAATAGGGAATTGAAGCATGAAAGTTAGAAATAGCCAAAGTGCTATATGAAAGCTTTTAAAATATGTATAAAGAACACTAAAATATGCTGACTGTCTGTGCTTTGCACACCATACATCCATTTACCTGCAAGATACTAAACTCAGAAAAGTCAGGTTTTGAATATGAGTACAAAACCATTGGATCTTCAGATCTGGTGAGCTTTGCTAGAGAAAAACTGACTAGGGTACAGAGGTACTTCTTAAAGTACACCTATACTTGGAGAAATGACTATCTGAAGTACTTAAGAGTTCCCATTTCTGCAGTTAAAGGTTACTTTACAATTGTTAATACTTTTAGTATCAGAACATCTTGAAGAACTATGGAAATCTTGTTATACTTATATTATGGACAGAGAACATCAAGGTGAATTACTAGATTATTTGGGAAAAATAAACAAACAAACAAATAAATAAATAAATTGCCACACTAAGAAAATTTAAGTTTTGGACTTAGGATACTATTTGCAGATTCCTGATTTTTTATCAAATTCTTGTACTGCTTAGAACTAAGGCCTCTTGCCTGTTTGTTGCAGTATAAATGTTGGTTGCCTAAAGTTAGTTACTCCAAATTTGTCTTACAGTGGAGAGAATAGTAATTTCCAAAGGGCACTACATATCATGCTTAAACAGGTAATTAGCACACGTGGGATGAACCAGCCTCTAGCTTCCTCTATAAAAGGAACCCAGATTATCTACTTTTTATTTAAATGGCTAAATTTCATAGAGTTAGGAAATTATTGAGGTGCCTGAACACAGGTATCTAGTGCCATTTTAAGTACATGAGGGCATCTAAGACCTCTTTTGGATACTGCACAGGACATATAATGCCCTTTGGAACCAACAGCCAAAGCTGACAAATTCTACACTAACGAGGGCAACATCCTGAGCCGGATGGTGACTGAGCTTATATTGAGGTAGAGTTAGGGCTGGGTCAGGACAATCCTTTGCTCTTCCTGGTGTCCTAGCTTCACTAGTATTGGGTAATTTTTCTTCTTAGTAGCTAGAATAGTGTTATGTTTTGATTTCAGTATGAAAAGAATGTTGAGAACATAATAATGTTTTTAATCGTTGCTGGAAGTCCAAGGACTCGTGTTTTGCTAGCCTGCAAGTGCGAAGGGGGGAAAAATGTGGTAATTAGCAAAACCCAAAATTGACATTTCGATATATCAATGAGATATTCCATATCATATAACATCATGTTCAGTATATTAATGAGGGTTAACCAAAAAGCTGGGGATTCTCTGGGGGATCGCTTAGGCTCACTCTTCTCGGATTGTGGTTCCAGGTTCATGGTTCCTTTTCACTCCTCCAGAACAGCTATTGGTGGATGGTGAGCAATTGTACTGTGCATCACTCATTTATATATAATATTATTATAATCATCATTATTATTATTATTTTAAGCTTATTTTATTCCCATTATTAAATTATTCTTATCTCAACCTATGAGACTCCCTGACTTTACCCCTCCAATTCTTCCCTCTGTTTCCTGGGTGGGAGGGAAGGGGCAGAGGTGCGAGCAGCTGTGAGGTGTTTGGCTGCCAGCCAAGTTAAACTACTACACTTTGTCAGGTTGAGCTGCCAAAAGACTATGAACTCCTGGATATTTATGGGTCCAGTGAAAGAAAAACAAGAGGGAGATGGACTCCAAAAGAGTTAATGAATAAATTAATGTGATGGGTTTGTTATTGGGGACTGGAATTTGCCTGATCATTTGTTCAGGCATCCTAGTCCTGGCTCTGGGAGTGACTGCCTGAACTACCCACACTCCCATGTGCCTGTGCAACTCCAATGTCTCCTATAGTTGGTACACTGCATGAGTCTCACCCTTTAATATAGGTCAGCTTAGCCACTGAACAGAGGATCTGGCATTGAGGCTCTGTAGGCGTGTATTCCACTTTTTCAAGTATACACAAAAAGCTGGAGAGTGTGGCTTACACACCAAATGCCCATTTTGAGTCTACATTCTAGTAACAGTCCATGAATTATGTAGGCAACAGAATGAGAACATTTGAAATAGTGTTTGCATCTGTTATGGGACTTAAAATTTAATGGATTTTTAAGTAATTAGCATGAGCTATTTACCACACTGAGTTATACTGTAGGAGTAGTTGAATATAAAAATAAATATGATAATAATATGCATAAAATGCTTATTTCTTGCACAATTATACTTTATTTTAAGAAGGCAGTGCTTAAACAGACTATCCAAATTAACAAAGATAATATGAAATAATGTCTTTCTTTTTTCTTTTTCTTTTTTTTTTTTTAAAAGAAATCTTTTGTCATTTCCAAGATGACAGACTAATTATATAATTGCTTTGATGTGACATAAGGCAGTGCATCCATAATCTAGTGTGTCACAGCCATTTTTAATGTGTATGGAATGTGATCAGCTAACCTAGAAATCTCAATGAATGATCCATTCCTTTTATTTTCTTATAGGCAGCCCACAGTTCTGCAGTTTAAGGAACAAGAGTGATAGTCAAAATTGTCTGATATTTGTGCCCCACTCTGCCATCAGCTAGTTTAAGGAACTCTTTTTCTGACTGGAGAAAGTCATAGCAAAAAAGCACCAATTAGAATGAAAAGCCAGACCATTTTGAATCATAAATAATGTGTAAGTAGTTTTTTAACTATGAAGATGATAAATTCTTGGATTAAAGTGAAGGACTGCTGAGTTCCCCTTGTCTTGTATTAAATGGTTCCTTGAAAAAAGTCTGTTTCTTATGACGAAATATGATGGGAACAGGAACTGATGTCTGTATAATAAATTACCAAAGATGTGATGAATCTACCCAAGGCAAGTAGAGACTATGTTTCTCCATTACCTTCTAAGGATGGGCATTTATCAGAACAATGTCATTTTAAGGCAAAAGCAAGGAAAGATGTTTGGAAAGCAAGAGGCCTTGATTCTAGTTTGACTTTATACCCATCAGGTTAAGATAAGTAACTAAGTTGCCAATGACAAAAAATAAAAATAAAGGGTAATGTATTTGGCAGGAATCTAGTATATGGGAACCTAGACCCTTTCCTGTGTTTACAATTTAGAACAGGAAATTTCTATATGAACAATAAAAAAGTAAATCAAGTCCAGTCTTCCTCATTGCCATTTGTATGTCCTGCATCCACTACATTGCATATTTCCTCTGAAGACGTGATGCTTGCACCTATAGATGGATTTTGATCCAGTTTCAAAAGGAAAAATGATGAGTTGTCATGCAAAGTGCCTTGTGATCTGCTCTTAGGGCATCTGGCTGCAAAAGAAACAGTACATGTGAAAACTCACTGGGGACGAGACAGCCCCTCTCTCGGGGATCCTGTTTCCAAAGCAAGCATGCTAACCTATTCTGCAAGACACCAGCACCACCATGTTGCACAATGAAAACCATGTTACCTAGTTAGAGTTAGTCAGAATAAAGTGATCACCAAGTCTGGACTTGTCTAACAAGATATGTGGTGGTTCTTCAACCAAGGATGTTGCTCAGCTTCTGTGAGTTACTAAGAAGCTTTCAAAAGGATTAAGGAAACATCCTTATTTACTGAGGTGGACAAAGGTAAGTTTTCTGAAAAATTGTCTGGGTCGTGGATAGGTTCCTCATTTATAGAACGCTTTTGCAATCTGTATCTGACCCAAAGTAATAATGAAATTGCTCATTTATTCAAAGAGTTTTGATTCCTGGAGGCATTTAAGAGTTGCGTAGACAACATGGGGACATGGTATAGTTCAGGACTTGTCAGTGTGAGGTTAATGAATGGACTGGATGATCTTAAAGGTCTTTTCCAATTTAGGCAATTCTGTGATTCTATGACTCCAAATTTATCAATACAATTAATAAACAACAACAACCCCCCCCCAATGAAATATGGAAACAATGAATATTGTTTTTTCATTGAAATATGCAATGAGGTTTCAAAGAAGTCTTTGATATGAATTCCAATCTTCATCCTTAAGAGTATATAATAAAACTTGTCCTGATGGCAGTTGGAGCAAGTTGGGGCAATTCCAGAAGCTTTAGAAAAATTACTCCCGTCATATCTGCTTCTATTTGTAATCAGTGTTCTACAGGTTCCAATAAAAGTTGTTCCAGCATGCATTTCAAGGCAGAGTGTGGTACACAGGTTTCCCATTTTGCAAGATTTATGACTTAGAATGTTTTATTTTTTTCATTGGACCATCAGGACCAAATAATACAATGGAAACAAGTGTGCTGGCCCCAGAGGGCTAAGCGCTTTTCACTCTTCCTCAAAGACTTCCTTTGAGTGGCACTGACAGTGAAACTGATGAGATCCAGGGGGAACTATTTCCAGCTGCATTTCCTGAGCCATAATGGGGGAGCTGCTCTCTTATAATACCTTTTGTAGAGAGAATAAGAAATATCAGTGATGTATTTGTGAGGATATCACAGAATCTTTAAAATGAATCACAGAATCGCAGGGGTTAGAAGGGACCTCAGGAGATCACTTAGTCCAACCCCCCTGCCAAAGCAGGTTCCCTACAACAGGTTGCACAAGAAAGCATCCAGGTGGGTTTTGAACATCTCCAGAGACGGAGACTCCACAACCTCTCTGGGCAGCTTATTCCAGTGCTCCGACACCCTCATAGTAAAGAAGCTTTTCCTTAAGTTTGCATGGAATATTCAGTGTTCCAGTTTTTGTCCATTGCCCCTTGTCCTGTCACTGGGTACTACTGAAAAGAGCCCGGACCCATCCATTTGGCGAAATGAAGATACATCTTCAGTATTTTCTCAAGTGCTAAAGATAGCTTTACTAACTTTAGCTTCCATAGACACATAAATAATACCCCTGGAAATATTACAAAAAGAATTCATTTACCAAGGTATAACACTTTGGTCTAACTGTTAAGTAAAAAATAAGGCATAACAGTAAGGGTATCTATGCCAGGTCTTGTTTTCTACAGTATTTTATTTTGAATTGGATTATGCTTTAAATGTACATGTCTCTTCAGAAACACAAGAATATCCCTAATTGCCTGTGTAGTAAACTTGGCTTTGGATATTCAAGAGTTAGGCCAGCTGGGAGGTCTGAAATGGTTTTCAGAATTATTTGGTGATTTTAACACATTTTAATTTGTTGGCAGAGGAGTTTGTATCTTACACTGAAACATGAGTGCTGGAGAAAAAAAAAAAAAAAGTTATTTCCAAAATCTTGAAGTTGTATCATCGCAAACAGCGAGCACCCCAAGCAGTCTGATTTGTAGGATGCTGTGACTCCAACAAGGGCAGGTGCAGTTTGTACATTGCTGCCTTGGCCCTTACAGTATTTCCAGACAGAACTAGTTAATTCTGATTCTTCTGAAATATGTCTACAGGAGTAAATTAATGAGCCATGGACAAAACTGAAATATTACATTTAAACCAGGATCATGTCAAAAAAAACCCAAAACAAAACCAAAAACCTGTTGGTTGTCTGCATCTGAGGGCTACAGTACATGGGAGGGGAGGGGAGGGCAGGACAGGGAGCATGGAAGTGGGGAGAGAGATCCTTCCTGTGCTTTGTAACATGTCCTCCTTTCCAGCAATGTTATCTTCTATAAAGGGATTTAATCAACAAGCTCACATTGTTTTTCTGCTTTATGAAACCATCTTCTTAGAGATCAGGTGACTCACAACCAGAGAATACATTAATTAGTTCAAACCAACCTTTCTTTTTCTCCCTCTCCCTCTTCCCCCCAAGAGGCTACGGAGCAGAGTTCAACACTTTCTGTTTGCAAACACAATTGCAGCATCTGTGTTGTCACTTTGACTGGGGTTCTTGCCTAATTTTTTTCTTAGTTGTTACCATAGTAGCATGGTGGTGACTGTTTGACCCATGAGAAAAAGACAAAGAGACACAGTAGAGTGTAAGTAGCTCTCAAGCTGAGGATTTGATTGATCTATTCAGTGCTGAAATTAATTCTTCCATTTATCGATGTTTTCTGTTGAACTGAAACTCTGAAACCTGATGATCCTAAATTGATTCAGATTGAATGCAAGACATGATTAAAATTGTGACTAGAAGTCCAGCAGAAAGAAAGTATCAGGCGAACCTTCACTTGACAGGTGTGTACATATCAGATGATGAATATGGGAAAACTACTTAGAGAACTATGATTCTGTGAATAAGCTAAGGGTTTCATTTTTGGGGTTTTTTTGTTGTTTGGTTGTTTTTTTTTTCCCACCTTCACATTGTACATTAAAGAAATGGCGCACTGGGGAAGAACATGACCCAATACATAAGGTTTTCTTCAAAAGCCTTGGATTATTGTAGCCCTATTAGGTTCAACCTGAAAAAAAAAAAAAAAAAAAAAAAAAAAAAAAATTAATCTGGGAAATTCCTCTCCATCACAGTGCAAAAGGTCAGAATACAGTTAAAAGTGAGAATGCTCTCCCAGTACATCCCTATTAATTTGTTATTTTGAACCTATGCCACTGCTTTTTTTGCATCTCTTCTCTAATAGTTTCAAACATAGTTTCAAGCATTCAAACAAGTATTAAACTAATACTGTAGGGAACCTGTTTGGCTTATCTCTTCTCTTGCTACCTGTTGTTAAGTACCAAGGGGTCAGCTCTTCTGGTAGCTGCTCACAATCATCTACTTGCTAGATTTCAAAGAAACAGTCCTCAGATACCTCTTCAGCTTGGGAAAAGTGCTTAATGAACAAAGCCACTTTGTTTTTCTCTTTTATATCCTGTCTTAAAACTTCCCTGGGTCATGTTGGCTGCAACGATGCAGACTGCAGTCTCTGGAGCATCGCAGATAATTTTCCTCAGCAATTAACACAAGTTGCTTTGACTTGATTTTTTATGAGGAGTTTTGGAAGCCCCATTCCCTGAAAGCTTTTTTGAAGTGTAACTGATCATTTACATTTCCTTCATACACGAGTAGTTCTTGCTGCCATCAGAGATGATCACTGTTTTAGGACTCTGACTTTTACATTCATACATATGTTGTACGTTACCCTATTTCTAAGCCTTTGGGTCAGGTTTAAAATGTTTGGAAGAAGCAGTCAGCTCAGTGGAGACTCCCAGACTTGCTTACTTGTCAACCTAAAGGTCCCAAACTTAAGCAAATGTTAACATCGATGAAATGTTTAGGTCAAATGCTGGCATTGGTCTTGAACCCCCTTCCTGATGACATACATGTTAATTCTGGTAATGAATGAGTGTTAACACTTCTGTGCCTAATACCCAAAGACTAGAACCTCTTATGGTGACAATTGTATGGTTCAACTTTTAGCTCACACTGCAACAATTCATGGTTATGAAGTAAGGGGCCAGATGTTGGCTATTTCCCTCCTCCTCCCTTGCAAATTTGCTGTGCTAACCTCATTACTAAACAGCCAAAATTATTGGGCTTTCCTATCTACCTCATTCTCAGGATGGTCAACATGATTGTCACTCAATATTTGTGACATTGGCCTTTTAAGTGAGTTAAGCCACATTTAAGCCATTTTAAGGTTTCTCATTAAACTTAATTGATTTAATCATGGGAACCCACAATTAATTTCACATGTTAAAGAAAAAGAGGTTTCCTTGAATTGCTTCTAATGCATACATTTTCAGAGCCAGATTTTTTTCTGAGATAACAGAGTGCAGAGTTGCTTAAGTGGATGAGTTTCTGTGAAATCCTGGATTTTCATTATACTATTTACTCCAAAAGTGCATCTTGGTAAGGGAAAAAAATGATGTGAAGATTCAATACCACCTGCTGTAAGATTAAATAAAACAGCTCCTATTAAAAAATAAAATAAAATAAAATAAATAACCTACATTGCCAGAGCAGAAAGGGTCAAACAATAAAATATCCATTGTCTTCTGTCAAAGTAAATCACACTAACAGGTTGCTATGGCACAGGCATTATGAGATACTTGATAGCAATATTTTTAAGATGGTAAATCTATATTATCTAACAATAAAGGCAGCATAGTGAAAAATATCTATTGCATGTTATGAACATGCATCCAGGAGCAGGCAGGTGACATGTATTTGCCTAGCATGTGACCTTAATTTCCTGGAATCAAAGTTAGGCCTGTTTTTTTTTTCTCCTCAAAGCCTCTGATAAAAACACTTCCTGATAATGTTTTCTGCTTTGATCCATAAATTTTGGAAAGATTTTTAACTAGTTCCTACAAGTCTCATGGTAACACAAGGATGGTCTGCATGGCCTCCTCCTGGAGCTGAACTACCAGCTGGGTGGCACTGATGAGATAACTGCAGCCCTATCAGTTTACCCTTGGTTTCCACAAACTTCGTGTTCAGTCATTAATAATTCCATCCCTCTCCTCCCTAACCTCTTCCATGTGATAGATACTCTCTGAAGATGTGAAGTAATCAGGTCTCTTCGTCTCAGTTGCAGAGGGATCAACTTTATCCCTGCTTCATGAAGTATGTTTGAGAAGGGGAAGGGAAAATGTTATATCATTTCCTCTTCATTTACTAGTGATCTGGCCTTGCGAACCAAGCTCAGGAGACAGGATACCTTTTGGGGTATGTAGTAGTGAAGGTACAGGAGTAGGGATAAGAATAGAATTTATGACTTTCTGGATTAGGTTCAGTACCCTTGTATGTTGCTTCTGGGTAATTACTATGTTCAGGGGTGATCTTAATTTGCAAGGGACCCAGGGTAGTATTTCCTTGCTGGGAAAGGTAGAAGTTTGCAATGCATTTCCTCCTCTATACAGACCCCGCAGTCCCCTATCTCAACAAGTTTTTCTAGTTATTGACTATCTCACTGTTTTGTTTCTACAAAGTCAGCACAGTCAGGATCTGATCTGGGTCTTTAGGCAATAATCTACTACAAATAATTATTAGAAACAGGTCTTCAGTACCCTGCTGCCAATTACCAAGCTGAGAACATTAGGCAAGGAAAATGGTGTGTAGGTAAGAATAAATGACACACAGAGAATAGATCTGATTAAATATGTTGAACCACAATGTCAGCTTTAGACCTGGACCATTTCATTATCTTGATACTTGATTTTGGAAATTTAGGAGTATACTGATAGTAAGCAGGCACTGAGTTTGCATGTGTAGTCAGATTTGTAATTGCAAAATTATGCTCTTGAGATTTTGCTCTTTGCTTTTTTTTTTTTTTTCACACTTTCCACATTTTCACAATACATCATATTTTCAACTGTGTTTCTAAAACTTCACAGAAACTTCTGAGATCTCCATTCTCCCACTCCACGCCTCTTGGAATCTGCATGTCTGAGCAGAACCAGAGTTTGCATTGCCAATAGAGCAGACATGGAAATGAAACACTTCTGATTTCTCTCACCCAGAATTTTTTAGCTAGAGTCCATCTGCTCACCAGTGCCTATTTAGGAATGCACAACACCTTTTCCTTCTTCCATAGCAGCCAAACTGAACAAGAGTGGGTGGAAATATTAAAATGACACTTTTGAACTGAACTGTAACTTTTTATTACATGGGAGAGAGAGTAAAAAGTAAAAGTTACATGTCTCCTTTATAGATTCTGAGCTGGAGCTGAAAAGGCAAAATCTATCTGCTAAAATAATCATGGCTAAGTTTTCAGCAGTGAACAGAATTTTGCATCTGTCACCACAGATGTCAAAAAGCAGCCCTTTGAGTAAATAGCTCATGCTGACCCGTGTCATGTGTGAAGGCATGTGGCACTGCCCCACACAACATTCTTGTCTCTAAGTTGGAGAGACATGGACTGGATGGATGGACCGCTTGTTGGATAAAGAATTGGCTGGATAGTTGCACTCAAAGAGTTGCAGTCAACGGCTTGATGTCTGAGTAGTGACCGATGATGAGTGGCATAACTCAAGGGTTGGTGTTGGGACTTGGGTTGTTTGACATCTTTGTCAGTGATGGACAGTGAGATTGAGTGCACCCTCAGCAAGTTTCCTGACAAAACCAAGCTGTGTGATGTGGGCGACATGCTGGAGGGACGGGATGCCATCCAGAGGGACCTTGACATGCTTGAGAGGTGGGCCTGTGCTACCTCATGAAGTTCAACAAGGCCAAGTGCAGGGTCCTGCACTTGGGTTGGTGCAATCCCAAGCACAAATACAGGCTCGGTGGAGAATGGATCAAGAGCAGCTCTGAGAAGGACTTGGGGGTGTTGGTGGATGAGAAGCTCAACATGAGCCGGCAATGTGCACTCACAACCCAGAAGGCCAACTGTATCCTGGGCTGCATCAGGACAAGTGCAGTCAGCAGGTTGAGGGAGGTGATTCCACCCCTCTACTCCATTCTCATACCCCACCTGGAATACTGCATCCAGTTTTGGGGCCCCCAACATAAGAAGGACATGGACCTATAGAGCGAGTCCATGGGAGGACTGTAACAATGATCCGAGGGCTGGAGCACCTCTCCAGTGAGGACAGGCTGAGTTGGCGCTGTTCACCCTGGAAATGAGAAGGCTCCAGGGAGACCTTATAGCAGCATTCCAGTACCTGAAGGGGTCTGAAGGAAAGATGGGGAGGGACTTTTGACAGGGGTAGGGAGTGATAGAACACTGGGTAGTGGCTTGAAACTGGAAGAGGGGAGACTTAGATGAGATGGCAATGTCTGCTTGCAGCCCAGAAAGCCAACCATATCCTGGGCTGCATCAAGAGAAGTGTGACCAGCAGG
>NW_010292206.1:41667-70841 GCF_000700745.2 Antrostomus carolinensis
AAGGCCCCACCTGGAATACTGCATCCAGTTCTGGAGCCCCCATCACAAGAGAGACATGGACCAGTTAGAACAAATCCAGGGGAGGGCCACCAGGATGATCCGAGGGCAGGAGCACCTCTCCTATGAGGACAGGCTGAGAGAGTTGGGGCTGTTCAGCCTGGAGAAGAGAAGGCTCCAGGGAGATCTTATAGCAGTCTTCCAATACCTTAAGGGACCTACAAGAAAGCTGGGGAATGACTTTTCACAAGGGCAATTAATGACAAAACAAGGGGAAATGGGTTTAAGCTGAAAGAGGGGAGGTTTAGATTAGATATTAGGAAGAAGTTCTTCACTGTGAGTGTGGTCAGGCACTGTAACAGGTTGCCCAAGGAAGTTGTGGATGCCCCCACCCTGGAAGTGTTCAAGGCCAGGTTGGATGAGGCTTTGAGCAACCTGGTCTAGTGGAAGGTGTCCCTGCTGATGGCAAGGGGGGTGGAACTAGATGGTCTTTAAGGTACCTTCCAACCCAAACCATTCTATGATTCTATGATTTTCTGCTGAAGTCTACAACAGTGATACTTTAAAAAACTTGATTTTAAAAGGATCCTCTGAAAATTACTGCATGTGATGTTTCACCCACAGAAAAATGTGAATTTGGCACTTATTATGAACTGGGAGTTAGAAGCAATAGTCAAAGGGCTTGAATTTTGTATGTAAACAACTTGAATAAGGAAACATCATATCCTATCACATTTCTTTCACCAGTCCATTGTAGCACTGGATTTGAGCACTTCCCCACATTCTGTGGTGAACATTTTACTCCTCTTTTCTGCAGTAATTGAATTTACATTACACAAAACAGCTGTTAGGCATGTTCATTTGCTGTTGCTTTCACTTCAATTTGCAACGACTGCTGTCATTCTCTGCTCCTTTAAAAGACATACCTATATTCTGCACTTCTGCTGCCACAGTTGTACTTATCAGAACAGGTGTAAACCCATAAGCTTTGAGCATGCGTGGTCATGAAGAAACTTTTACAAAAATATGTTTACATCCTTCAGCTCCTATCACTTATGTCACAATAAAACTCTTACTGCTGTATTTTCTACATACAATGAGGAAAAAATACATTTTTACCCATCACCTGAAAACTGGACTCTTCAAGTTATCGTGAGCTACACATCCAAAGATCAATCCATCAATCACTAATTATTTTGATGATGGCTGTTGAAGTTCAACACTGATATAAAAATGAGCTAGATAAACATATGAAGCACTTGTAACAACTATTAATACCAATAGTAGTTTTGGGTATATACTACTACTTCAAATTAGACTGTTGGCAGAGAAGGACCTGAGGGTGTTGATAGCTGTCTGAACATGAGTCAGCAGTGTGCCCAGGTGGCCAAGAAGGCCAAAGGCATCCTGGCCTGTATGAGGAATAGAATGGCCAGTAGGACCAGGGAATTATCTTCCCTTGTACTGGGCACTGGTGAGACTGCATCTGGAGTACTGTGTTCAGTTTTGGGCCCCTCACTCCAAGAAGGACATGGAGGTGCTGGAGTGTGTCCAGAGAAGGGCAACGAAGCTGGTGAAGGGCCTGGAGCACAAATCTTATAAGGAGTAGCTGAGGCAACTGGGGTTTTTTAACCTAGAGAAAAGGAGGCTGAGGGGAGACCTTCTCACTCTCTACAACTACCTGAAAAGAGGTTGTAGAGAGGTGGGGGTCGGTCTGTTCAACCAAGTAACAAGTAACAGGACAAGAGGAAATGGTCTCAAGTTGAGCCAAGGGAAGTTTATATGGGATATGAGGAAGAATTTCTTTGCTGGAAGGGCTCTCAGGCATTGGCAGGGGTTGCCTAGGGCAGTGGTGGAGTCCCCATTCCTGCAGGTACTTGAGAGTCCTGTAGACAGTGCTGAGGGACATGGTTTAGTCAGGGGCTTGTCAGTGTTAGGTTAATGGCTGGACTCAATGATCCTAAAGGTCTTTTCCAGTCTAGGCAAATTCTGTGATTCTGTGTTTACCTACTTGGCTACATTTGCAATTTTGTCTTCAAAATTACATCTGATAAATCTGTGTAGCTTGTCTGTAGGCATCATAGCATCATACCTGAGATTGGAAAAAAAGAAGTAAAAATGGCTGCATCCAGTGATTCCTTCCATTAAAAATTTGTTTTCAACACATCTTCACATAGTGATTATGTTACACAAAGAGCATATGTCTGATATTTGAATTTTAAAACACCTAGAAAAGGAACTCGGATTTTAAAGAAGAATGCAGAGGTCTATTCGTAAAGATAATTAATCTTACCATCCAAGTGTTTGGTTTGGATATCAAGAATTGTGGCATTAGGCATTTGTGCCTAGCTGGGAAATTTCATTGGTATTATTGATTCCCAGACCTGAAGTAGTCAACCTAATCTGCCCTTACAGATAGAGCAGGTATTCAACACTGGAGAGAGAGGT
Organism: Antrostomus carolinensis; assembly: GCF_000700745.2. NCBI lineage: Eukaryota > Metazoa > Chordata > Aves > Caprimulgiformes > Caprimulgidae > Antrostomus > Antrostomus carolinensis. The sequence continues at coordinate 44,113 of NW_010292206.1, forward strand.
CACCCTCTAATGATTCTGGATGTACTCATTTACCTCAACTGGTTGGAAAAGGCTAGCTTGACTAGTTCAGATGATCATATCTGCAGCTGTAGATGGCAAAATTATGGAGGTCAATCCCATTTATGATGCTCAGAGTTTCTATATACATAAAATGACCCTATTTAGCAGAGTTTTTTTGTCCAGAGCATACTTTTTCTTTGAGAAGTGAAGAGCAATCAGGTCTACCTAGCACATGCCAAAATTTACTCATTTAATTGTAGCTGTAGTTCTTCAGGTATCATTTATCCACTGACTGACCAGATACGTATGCGATACATTCCTATGAACGTGCAACATCTTTTTCCTCCACTCAGAGCTTAATCTTATATCAAAAAAGACTGAAAAAGTGGAAAGATTTCAGTGGATTTTAGACAGAGACCGCAAAACCTTGCTGTACCTACATTATGTAAATTGACAGTAGAATTGTTTGTTCTGAACTACTCTTTTACTCTATTATAACCACTCTTTTTACGTGCTCTTCTGCATCAAATGCCAGGTGACAACACGCTGACATGCTTAACATTAATGACTAACTGATAAACAATGGAAGTCAAATGATCTGCAGTCTTTGATTATACTTACAATAACCCTTTGAATAGGATGTTTTGCATAAGTTACTCTTTCTGAAAGTGTCAACTTGCCATTCTTCTGGCAGGCAGGATATAGTCCTAGTAATTCACATGCTCTGTAGGTGTATGGTTCAATGAGTGGTTGGTGGATATTTTTTTCTACAGAGAATGATACATTATCATAATGTCATTGAAAGGCTTGGAGAAAAGCTCTTAATTCTTAATATGGGTGTCACACTTGACTGCTACTGCAGGTAGCACTAAGGCTTAAAACCACCGTAGTGTGTCCAGTCAGAGATGCAAATGTACTACTTTGGGTTTTTTTGATAAAAATTTCTGTATAGAAGAAGTTTCTGGCTCTGAGCCTTGCAGATGTTGCACCTCAAATTGTATTCTTGAATAATGAGCTGACTAGTGGACTACACTTGCTGGAAAATCTATCTAGATTTTCCACTGTATGAGGTTTTTCAATCCCTAATATCTCAGAGCCATGGAGTGACAGGCTTCTAAAAATCTACCCTACTTTACAGAAATTCCTGTTGCCTTGGAAATACAGGGAAACTGTTGAAGCTGAAAATATGTCTGATGGTATCAGAGAAAGGGTTGGTGACTGCTGAAGAACTTGGAGTAGTAAGGCTATTTAACATTTATACCGCATGTTCATTTAAAGGTTAGGTATGTCAAGATTGTTATTACTAACCCCATTTTCCAGAAAAGAACACGAATCCTGCAAAGTTAAGAGACTTATAAGTGAGGCTCCAGAGTACATACAAGTCACTGCATACACAAACTAAGACTGTATGTGGAAAAGTTACCCTCTGAAACATTCAACAAACTATAACATTATATATTAATAAATTTTAAAAACAGCATAGCTAGATTTGAATATCAGTATTTACCAGATGGTGCAAGGATTCTTGAGCTTTGTTTATGTGCCACTAATATTGCACCGCTAATGTAGCAGTAGTGGTGCTGGTTATTTATAACCAGGACAACTTCAGGTACTAACATTAATAGTAACAGGAGGAACAGATGTTATGTCCTCAGGTGCTGGTTCTTTGCTTTCAAGTGCCTAGGAGATGTGCATCAATCCCTCTCTGAGTGAGGGTTTCTGCAGCTGAAATCCTTATTTTACCTCTTTGCTCTTATTTCTATGATTGATACCTCCTCACTGCCCAACCCCCTCACACCGCACTATGAGTAACTGCTTGCTCTGAAACAAATTCATGCAGGCTGACAGGAACTGTTTTTATCTATTCTGTGGAAGTGGTTATTGCACCACATTTCAGGAACTTGTTTCCACTGAGTTGTTTCCTACCATTCTCTTTGGGTGCAACCTTGAGACCCATTTGACAATGGCTGTAACAAGACATTTGGTAAAAGGCTTGTCTTGGTCTCTGTTAAGCCCATTCTTTGTGGGACATACACACAGACATTTGTGCCGACAGACAGTCTATTATCTGATTTACCATCATTTGGTGCCAGTGTTATCTTCTGCAATGGAGTTTTGGACAAAGGCTTATGTTTGACCCTCTCAGAGAAGATGTAGAGTAGTTAGGGTGAGAAAAAAAAACAAACAATAATCTAGATGTGCATTTAGGGACTTAATGCTCTCCATGTATTTTTTAATAAGGACTGTAAGAACATAGTGTGGGGTGGATGGCTTCTTTAGGTGGCCAAGGCCAATATTCATGAAGATAAATATACAAGTACTTTTCATTTTAAACTCAGGCCAGTTACATGGGAAAAGATGCAGACAAGCTCAAACACCTCTCTTGTCTCCTCTCTGGTACTTTGATTTCTATATACTATCTCTGACAGGTCCCTCATCTTGTTAATAGGGGAACCAAGAAAATTACATGGACTGTGGCACACATTCACAGATCCATTTAGATGCAGTCCATGGGACTTCAATGCTTATATCACTCCTTGATTTCTTACCCATCATTTTGGGTGCGATTGAACTCGCTTAGTTTAGATACCTAAAATCTAGAAGCCTAAGTCTGAGCTAGTCACCCTAGACTATTCCTATAATCATTGGGGAAGCCATATGATCCTAGGAAATGTGGCTAAAACAGTCAAGATTAACTATCCTCTGAAGAATTCTATTTCTCTACACCAAATATAAAAAAGTCTGAGAATGACTTGTTGCAATTCAGTTACCATTTATATGTCTGAAATTAACTGTGATGAATCCCATGGTTTATGCCTTTTAGTCCAGTCCTGACACTGCAGTCAGAAAATCTGCAATCAGCGTTTACCAAAGGTACAGAGGTTTTAGCAACTGTTGTGTCAGAAGATACATCTTAATGATGCTCAGACTCTTCAGAGCCCTCCTTCACCTCTGAGTTCCTGGCTGTCATTCTCCTGCTGTAGCTTTTTGGTGGTGCAAATTCCGTGCCCTCAAGATCAGAAGGCCATGCACAACAAATGAAAATAGGCTGGTTTTGAAACAGCTTTGCTCTACTAGAACAAATAATTTAGTTGCTAGTGTTTTCATCTATAGGATGGAAAATTTATTTTTGTTTCCTCCTTTGGAAGAAATACTTGAATCAGAAGATACTGATATTTTGTGGCAGATGAAGGTATCTTCTTAAAGGTTTTTCTATTTGGTTAAAAAACCTACATGAAACAGATCTTCTGTTTACTAGGTTAGTATTTTACTCAATAACTTATTGATTTCAGATGAAAAATGGCTTCCATATCTTACCACCCAGTTTCAGGAAGCACTCACAACTAATGTAGTTTCAAACTGCTTTAGTAGTTCAATATCCACAAAAAGTGAGTAAAGTTTTCCTTAAGCTGCATTGTTATAAATTTCAGTTAGATCAAAATAACACAAACATATTTTGACAAACCAAATATTTAAAAAAAAAAAAAAAACAGAAACTGTTTCACTTAATTTTAGATTATCTTGTACAATTTTTCTGTTGCTTTTTCTAATGTAGATTTTTCTTCAACAAGTGACAATTTTAGAAGAAAAAATTTACAAAGTTACATTAAAAATGCAAAAATGAAATATTATGGCATTTTGAGAATTAAATATTTCATTGGAAAAAGATGTAAATAAAATATTTTTACTTCAAAAAATACCTCTTTTTTGTCCAAAATTATTCACTTGATAAACCCTTAATGCGGAGAATCTATTATTCATAGAAAAAAGTGTCAATCAATTCTAAAAGAACATCTCCTAGGCAATAAGTGTAGTCCCTATCTTTCTTTTTTGCTAGCTTTCTCCTCGCTAACCCTGGCTTCCCCAACTTGTTTCAGTGTTTTCTGCAAATCCCAGTCTTATCTGCCTAATTTACCCATCTGCCAGGAGTATTGATATTTAACTTGGAAATTATAAAATACTTGGCAACAGTGTGTTCAAAAATGGTTGCAGCATTCCCCCCCATTTAATTTATAGTCAGCTTTTTGTGAAATAAGTTAAAAAAAATATTGTCATTTCATTGAGTCAATACACTAAAAAATATTTCAGACAATACAGAAGGTAAAGTTATGTGTGTTTACAGTGCTGAGAATCTTGTTCACAATTTCTGCTGTGAGAAATCAACCTTTGAAATAAATATAGACCTTCCCACACTTGTCCTTGTAATTAAAATTTTGCTATTCTTCTGGCAATAATTTTCAGATCTTCCTCTTTTTTAACAGTCATCATTTGGAAAGTTGGGTCCAAATTTTTCATAAACTATTTCTTGAAATAATCTATTCTCCTTTCGATTCACTGGCTGTTGGAGAATTCTGTGTGCAAGATGACATTTTGTTTTCCTTAATAGTCAACAGATTTTTATTCATATATTATTCCTGTGAACTTTCAGTTTCTTGTCCTCATGAAATGAGCTGCCACTCACATTTTTAAATGACACTGTATGATAGACTCATTCTCTCTTTAGCTGTTTAACTGTTCTGTTTCTTACACTGCTTGGTCTGTTATAAGAATAGAGCCCCTTTCTTGTAGCTACATGCCATTTAACCTTCACAAAACTCTTAGTTCCCTGGTTTCTCTTAGCAAGAAAATTTATTACCTTCTACCTATAAAAGACTGTTGCTCTATTCCAGGAACATTATGAGTTTATACTTAGCATCAGATGTGAGGATGTTGTGGATATGTATTAAGTAACAAGAAGATAATAAGATTATTATATTTCTCTAATAAAATAGGCCCAGTCGGTGGTCAGTTGAGTTTTTGTGTTACTACTTTCCTTTTCATGTAGTAAATATCAGCAAGATGAAATAAAATACCTGCTTACACTGTTTATATAATCCACCTCCTCTTCCTGAGCTACTCTAGTACACTTGCAAGGAGTAAGCATGTGTGATTGATGTTTCCAGCATTTGTTGTCTATGGAGCAAGTTTTAATATAGACACACCAATATCATTATATTTATAATTAAAAATGTGTTCTACTTTGCAGTCACATGGAGGAAACTCAGTGCTTATTGAACAAGGTCACTAGTTATATAGCTATAAACTGGCTAATGGTATCTTTATAATATAAAATATTAACAAAATATATAAATTAACTATAAACATTACATTTATATGTTGAGAACATAAATAAAACAAATCATAGAATTATAGAATAGTTAGGGTTGGAAGGGACCTAGAAGATCATCCAGTTCCAAACACCCTGCCATCAACAGGGACACCTTCCACTAGACCAGGTTGCTCAAAGACTCATCCAACCTGGCTTTGAACATGTCCAGGGGGGGGGCATCCACAGCTTCTCTGGGCAACCTGTTCCAGTGTCTGACCACCCTCACAGGAAAGAATTTCTTCCTAATGTCTAATCTAAATCTACTCTCTTCCAATTTAAAGCTATTTCCTCTTGTTCTGTCACTCCCTGCCCTTGTTACAAGTCTCTCCCCAGATTTCCTGTAGCCCCTTCATGTACTGGAAGGCCATTAGAAGGTCTCCCCTAAGCCTTCTCTTCTCCAGGCTGAAGAGTCTCAACTCTCTCAGCCTGTCCTCATAGGAGAGGTGCTCCAGCCCTCTGATCATCCTCGTGGCCTCCTCTGGACTTGCTCCATAGGTCCATGTCCTTCTTGTGTTGGGGGTCCCCAAACTGGATGCAGTAGCAGGTCGGGTCTCATGAGAATGGAGTAGAGGGGCAGAATCAGCTCCCTTGACCTGCTGACTGCACTTCTCTTGATGCAGCCCAGGATATGGTCAGCCTTTTGGGCTCTGAGCATGCACTGGGAAAACTAATGGAAATCAGGATAAAAGGAGGTCAAATACTAAAAAGAAGTTTTGAAAACTCAGTCTGTCCCAGCTAGACTTTCACCTTATTAAATCACAGAATAGAGCGGGAAGTTATCCTTCATCCTTCAAAAAATACCTTTAGAGAACGTGAAGACATTTCTCTCGGGCACTGTGCTTTGAGAGAAGTGATAATTTCCTCTAGGCTTTACAGTTATTTGTTAATTGTGGAGCCAGTGAGCTGCAAGGACAAAGGAAGGGCTGACTTTCTCTTCATTATTCCTAGTAACAATCCAAACTAGTGCTATAGGCAGTGCTACCTAGTCCTATCCAGACCAAACATCCACATAAGGGGGCTCCCCTAGGGTGTGGCTCCCATTACACTAGGCTAAGCAAAAATTGAAGAAATACTGTATTTTAAAAGGATATTTACAGCAACACAAGGGAATCTTATATATTTTGTCAAACAACAAAAAAAAATATTTTATATAATCTATGGAAGAATATGGAAAGGTATCTGCATAACTATGCTATGTCCTGTGGATCATACTCATTTTCAGCCATTCACAGGAAGATTACATTATTATTAGTTTAGAAGACTTGGGGACATTTGGGACCCATAGAGCTAGGCAGCAGTTTTTGAGGTTTGAAATTTTAGAGTCAGGTTCCTAAATCCATTTGTGATTCTAGCCCTATAGCCATATCTATATGAATCCCAGCACTGCAACCCCAAAACTTGGCAGAGACCTGCTGATCTGAATTCAGTCGGTTAAAAGCACTGGAAGTCAACAAATAACTGGTGTTCATCAGGAATATGGAGAAAGGACACAAATAGCAAAATAAATATAGCAGAAATAGATAAAATAAACAAGAGAAGTAGGCTGATAGGCATACTACGCCTAAAGGTTTCAAATTTGGATTCTCTAGGTGACAGCACCAGGTATATTTCTCTTCCAGCCTTGCTTGTAAGATGCTGGAGATGTGGAGTTTACAGATAACTCACTAGGACTGGCTCAATGGAAATTAAATCTCCTGTAGTCAGCAAGATGCTCAGGTTTAGGATCTTCATTGAATTAGTATTTTTGTTGAAGATAATACAAAACCCTGGCATGCCTATCATTAATCTGAGATGTGTAACTAATTTAATTCATTTCATAACTTACATTTTTAAAGTTTTTGCAATTTTACCAGCTTCCATGGGACTACATACCTCATACCTGCTTAAAATTAAGCACATGCTTCTGTGCTTTGCTGGATTTGAGCTCTGGATTTAGTAAAAGCTTAAAGACTGACAATAATAATAACAATAAAACTGCTATAATTAAGACAGTGACACTAAGATGGTTACTGCTGTGGCTACACTGAGCGATATATACTGTAACACACAGCACAGGAACAGTAATTACACACTTCACTAGTTTTATTGTAATGTATTCTATAGTGTAACTTAATTTCCATCTTGTGCATATTAACCCAAGATACATTTGAAGTGTTTACTACCTGGGTTGTTTTAACAGAAATGAGGATTATATGTTTAATGTGCATGTAGAATAAAAATAACATTTGCATTACTTATATGGCACCAGAAGATATAATGAAGCCTTGCATCTTCTAACCACAGGACTTTAGGATATTAACTTATTAAAACAGCCTGCTTTGAGACTGTATTCAAGTAAAATTTTTGCTTTATAACCCTACAGCCCTGAGTTCCAGAAATATTGCTTTTATTGTCAGACCCCTTCAGGCAAGAGCTCATTATGTTCAAAGACTAATCAATGTATATAATTGCAAAACAAACAATGCTGAGCTACAGCATTGTCAAATTAAACCCAATTTCACATACTGTAACTACTTAAGTACTTGAATGCTTCAGCAATTTATGTTATGTGGGGCACCCAAGCAACTTGGCTGTATTTAAGAGAATATCATTACTGTAGCCCCTTTTCCATCTGTGGGGTTTATAATTCAGCTGTTCTAATTTGCTTTGGGCTGAACAAAGGTGGTATACAAGCTCTTCAGCCAGATGTTGTAATTCTCCCTCCCTTACACTCTGAAAAATTAAAACATTGTGTTTTGGGTTACTTTTGGACAGTTTTTCCCTGTAGAATAGGAATGAATTCTTGTTGCCTGTTTGGGAGGTTTCATTCATGCCCATCAAATGAAAAAGGGCACTCATATTTTTCATACTAGTGTTATGCAACTCAGTGGTCCTACTTAGAAGCTAGTGCAAAAATTAGGATAGTAAAATGATGTAAACCAAGCTCTTTGGGGGTACCAATGGTAGTAGCTGAGCTTCCAGTTTTTTTACCCACTGTCAGCTACAAAAAATATATATATTTCCTCAGTCTCCTCTGCTTCCACTTTCCCAAGCTATTCATTTCTTTACTTCATAAGAATTTGGCTATGGATTTTTGTCAGGTATTTAAAGGTTTGCCTTTGTTCTCAAACCTCTACTCCTTTGTCTGTGTAGATTAGAAACCATGAAACAGACCTTCCCAATATGGACCAGGGTACTTTTTGCATGTGCAACCTCATAACTGAAAAATTTAATCTTTCCTGAGATTTATAGTAAATTATTTCCTCTCACCTCAGTCATTTAGGAGGCTGATATTCCCCATAAATTTGACAAGTAACATGCTTTTTAATTTTTGTCACATAGATTTTATGACCAAAAGTGACTATTAGGTCTTATAATATTGTCTCCAGTTATATAAATTCTAGACATATACATTTTAGTTTTCAAGCTCTGCACTGAAAAAGGCAGATATCTGCCTCTTTTGACTCATTTTCAGACTATTTCTTTCTGGGAACTATGAGAAGTCATGTTCTTGTGGAATTTTTTATTTATTTACTTTTGAACACCTTCTGATTGGTTCATTATAACTAATACAGTAGTTCCAATACACACATTTATATGCAGCTAATGTGTAGCATGTCATCTGGAACTAACGCTCTTGTATAGACAGCCTACTTGATAATAAATCACTTTCACCTATACTTACATGGTCCTGGAAGAGGGGTTTTTTGCTTATCAGCAAAAAAGTCAATTTCTAAACCAATTGTCACTTTTCCCATTTCTTTCAAGTCTATATTAGGGCTCAGTTTGCCACTTCTACCCGTGCTGAGATCTGACTATAACATTGACGTCACTGACATCATTGGACTTATGGGACAGAGAAAAAATTCTTCACTTGATTTGTGATTCCACATTTGAAAGCACACAATTATTTAGGTTTATATAAGAAACTGTCTTCACTTTGATGTAAAAAAATATACAGCCATTTGAGTATATTTGAGCTTAAATATGAGAAATACTAGTGCTGTTACGACTAATCGTGTTCTTAAAGGGTCATAGTAGATTATGTATTCATGTATATCTGTTAACTTTTTAAAACACAATTTTGATTTGTGAATTATGCTACTAAATTCAGTGGTAACTGTCCTCTTTTTTTTTTTTTTTTCCTCCCCTTTCTTCCTCCTTCCCATAAAGCTGATAACAACCTGGTTGCATTTATTCCAAGATTTTTAAGGAAATATCTGCTTTATTTCTCGTTTGCCCTTCATGACAACATCTTAATCTTTTTTCTATAGAAACACATCTTTCCTTATCCCAGAGCTGACTAATCTAGCTGTGGGGCTGAGAACAACGTGGTCTCTGTGAAGCAGAACTAATTATTGCAGATATAAAATTGTACTGAGGTTTCCAGGACCCAAATGTATGGCTTTGTAGACTGTTGCCCTGTGCCACGAAGTCGTTAATGTTCAGGGAGTCTCTTACATGGTGCAGCACCACATCAGGTAAGCACATGCTTTCTACTGAATTTGAGGTATTAACACTTATAGTCTGCAAAAGGATTTTTATGTTCTGATGCTCATCTCAATGTTAGTCCAGTATAGAAAAAATGATGTTAGGGCTGCAGGCAGGTGTCTAGGTCTCTTACTTTGCCCTGGCTTTAGGTTAAACTAGCGGAACAGGAGGAATAAAACTATTTGGGAGTGACATAAGTGGAGAAAATGAGACACTTGGGAAGTGAAAAAGATGATCAGGAAATGGAAAAAGGAAAAGACAGGTTTGTGAAGCATGTGTTTGATGCTGCCTAAGGGTGGTGCTGGGCAGCCCTGCCCTTCATCACTGGAGGCAATTAAACAAACCTGTACCACACAAGTCAAATGTGCTTCAGTGGTCACAACTGGGGAAGGGGAATGCTTTTCCTGGATGTCTGGAAAACACCAGATGTAAATCTCAATTCACAGCTTTACCTGTTCATATGAAAAATGTACATAATGCCCAGTAGTGTTGATACAGGTTGATGGACGGGCAATAGACTTACACTGACAGCAAATTAAATCCTTAAGTTTCCAAACACTAGGGAGGAAGTAAGCTTGACATAGGGATGTCTGAAGTTTCAAAACAACATCTGTTCTTTTTTTTCTCTCTCATGTGTCTGACACCTTATTCATTCTTTGTATGTCTTATTGTCCCTGTGTAGACCAATTCTGTAGTCTTCGTGCTCTCTTGCAATCTAGCCTAACTCCTTCTGTGGAATTAACTAATCATATTTCTCTTTTGCTAGGTGTAAGGGCTTGTTCTCTGAGACTGTAATCTTGTAATTAAAGAAAGCTTACAATGCCAGTGTCAATCACACTGCTCTGAAAGTGGATAGCAATGACCTCAGTTATGTTCCATTATACAGCATCTTTCAGACTATGATCAGGAAAGTAATACTTTAGGGACATGAATATGACTTGACCTGTAACTAAAGGTTTAAATGATGCTCAGACTTCTGCTCCTAACCCATTCTTTTCTGCGCTTTACAAGATAATAGTCACATATGAAGAATGTATGAAAGACTTGATTCCTATTTTTGCTCAAAACATACTGGGATAAAAATGTCCTCGTTTGTATCCTCATTTTGTCACTTCATTTTTGGGTTTGCTTGTTCATGATGAATACAATTATTTTTTTTTAATCTTATTGAAGAGATTTTAATTTTTTTTTCTGTGTTTGTCTTTATTCATAACTTAGAAAAGCATAATAACAAAATTCAGTATAAAATCTTCTCCAAATTTTTAATTACATTTCATTGTGCAATAGTTCCAGATGACTCACAACAGAATGAGAACCTCAGTGCAGTATGTAGTGTGGCCTGAGTTCATCCAACTTAACTTGAATCATAAAGTAACCTTGTAGTCATTAGTTATATAAAAGCCTCTGATAGGAAATGAAGCAGCATATTTAGGTAGTATATTTAGGACTGGTTGTAACTTGATACTTTCTATTAGAAGATTTTCAGCTGCACACAGCTTTATCTAACTCTAACAATTCAGGCTGAAATTTCCTACTCCTGATGACTCCTTCCAGCTGATTTGTTTTGAATAATTTGTCAGACATATCCAGCTGAGTCTGAGAAGGTTACCATTGGTAAATTATTGTTCTAGTCACACTGAAAAAGCCTATCAACATTTGAGAAAACTTATTTCTTCCATTCTTGGGAGCATGGGGTTGCAGATGTGTCTCTTACTGGTAAGACACTCCTTACATCTTCTTATATCTTGTTGATCAGGCAAGACTTGACCTTGGTGAAGCCATGCTGGCACTCCTGAACTACCTGCCTGTCACACATTCAACTGTATGTACTCAAATTCTGCCCTTAGGACCAGAGAGCAGTTCCTGGACCATTTACATACAAAGACATAGCCTCAGGATCCATGGCTCTTTCTGGTTTTTATTTATTGCACTGTGGTTGCATATAGATGTTGCAATTATGATCCCGAGCCTTGTGAAACATGCCTAAGAATAAAATGATAATTCCACACAGCCTTCTGCTAAAACAGCAACAATACCTGCCCCCCCTGATATCAGAAGGTATTTTTAACTTGCACTGTCCCTTCCTCCCATCCTAGGATGCAGAGAGGCAAAAGAAGACATTATTTCAAATGTCCTGTCTTTCAATATAGCAAGTAATTCTCCCTCACCTCAAGTGAATTTTATCCTTAGGAATGTTGATCTTGACTCCCAAATCACACAAGTGACAGTAAAGGAAATGTTCTTTGGTAATTCATCTTACACTACTATGTTTTGGGGACACATATACAGTGTGATTTGAGGATGGTGCAAAGATGACTGAGACAGGTAAATCCAAAGATGGTAAGATTGAAAAACAAAATGGGAATTTGTCTGATTAGTGGTGAAGACTAGTCATATTAGTGTTACACTTATGTGAACCATGCTGTGTGTCTTTGTGTACTGTTTCTGTGGTCTGCTCTGGGAGATACTCCAGTTATGACACAGCTCTGATATGGGTCTCCCTGCGAATCTTATATCCATTCTCCACCACATGCACTATTTGAAAAGATTGCTTGTCAACAAGGTTTTTTTGTTTGTTGGTTTTCTTTTTTTTTTTTTTTCTGAATTGTATCAATTTCTTACCAGATACATTTATCATGTAATTGGATCTTCTATCAGATCAGTTCTCTCCAAACACAATACAGTTATAAGTGGAGACATGATTTTCTAAGGGAAGAGGTATGAAATTATTTTCCTTTTGGAAAATCATATAAAGATATGATCTAAAATGCCTAACATAGGTAGCTAGCCTAGATGGATTGGGTTTTCTTTTAGAAGCCTTCAGAGACACTTTTCTCCATTAACTGTATGGGAAGCCATGTTATTTGCTATAGATAAAATGGCCTGGTAGTCAGCTATTAGGCATAGAGGATATCACACATGAAATTTTCTACTTAACTATGAAATACTACCTGGGTCAAAGGTTGGATTTTTGACTATATGGTAAAGATGTTCATGTTTCCTCTTAACATAGGCTTCATATTTAGATTTTCAGGTGCTTACTAGTGCTTCTAGGGTAAGCGTCAATAAATTTTTTTTATTGTTTTTGAAATTAATCAAAGTCCAAACATTTTTGGGGATCATTTGACATAAGTAGAAGTTATGATGTTATAGCATAAAACATCAACACAAAGAAAATAAGTCTAGCTTAAACCAGTCTATATTAAATAACTGATAGAAGAAATACGCTAAGTAATTTTAGTAATTATAATTACTTAGGTGATGGAAATTATTACATTTATGAAATTTGTTAATGACAAAGTGAGAATGGTTTAAGCTAGGTGGGCCACAGGATTAACATTTAAAATTATCTTAATCAACTGGCGAATTGGTTCGAAATTGACAAAATGAGATTAAACAAAACACTAATGTGAAATACCTTGTGAAATCAATTACACGCATACAAAATAAGAGTAGCTGACTAGGCAAAACCACTGCAGATACACATCAGGGAGCTAAAATAGACTGTAAGCTGAATACAGCATCAACACCAAGATGTTTCAGAAAGGGTAAATCTCCTTCTGCAGTATAGAAACAGTAACATTGAAGGAAGAAAACCAGGTAATTATTGCTTACTATTTAGTGCTGAGGGAGGGTGCACCTAGGGTACTAAGTCCATTTCAAGACAATGAAGATAAATTGGAGAGAATCCAAGGGAAGCATACCAGAATTATTAGAGGTTAGGAAAAACCACCTCTGAGGAAATATTCTAAATAATTAGATTTGCTTATTCTAGAAAACAGAGAATGGGGGTAAGAGAAAGAGAGGAGGACTGCAAAAAAGGCATGTGAGAACTCTTTAAATATGCAAAAGGTTGCAGTGATCTATTGTTCTCTAAGTCTACTGGGTTTGTGATACAAAAACTAATTTACTTAATTCTTGAGGGATTGAGCCAAGAAATGTGCTTTGTATTAGATACCAGGAAACACTTTTTAGTGATTTTAATATTTTTAAAATTAATAATATTTAATAATTTTTGGTAATTTAATTTATTTTGTCACCTTTTTATTTCTTCCTTTCTTTTACCCTCCCTCTGTAGAACAATTGAAAAAAAGTGTTTCTTCGGGAAAGAGGAAGGAGAAAAGCCTCTTCAGCAAAGCTCTTTTTGTTCTATCTTACTCTGAAAATAAAATGAAAATTTCAAAAACTTGAAAAGTATAGATGTCACATGCATTAGGTATTGATGGCAATACTAAAACATAGAATCACGGAAGGGCTGAAGTTGGAAGAGACCTCTGAAGGTCATCTGATCCAATCCCTTTACTCAAGAAAGGCCACCCAGAGTCAGTTGCCCAGGACCATGTCCAGACAGTTTTTGGCTACTTCCAAGGAAGATGATTTCACAAACTCTTCAGGCAACCTGTGCTACTGCTTAGTCACCCTCATAGGGCAAAAATATTGCCTGATGTTCAGAGGGAACCTCCCATGTTTCAATTTGTGCTCATTGTCATCGTCCTGTCACTGAACATCACTGAAAAGAGCCTGACTCAGTCCTTTTAGCACCTTCCTTTCAGGAATTTATATGCATTGACATGAATGAGCCTTTTCTTCTAGGATCAACAGTCCAAGCTCAGTCTTTCTTCACAGAACAGATAATCCAGTTCCTAGCTGTTACACTAATTTTCAGTCCATGTGAAATAAAAAATAGAATAGAACAGAACAGAGCAGAAGTGTGGCCAGCAGGTTGAGGGAGGTGATTCTGCCCCTCTACTCGGCTCTCCTAAGGCTCCACCTGGAATACTGCGTCCAGTTCTGGAGCCCCCAACACAAGAGAGACCTGGAGCAGCTAGAACAAGTCCAGAGGAGGGCCACCAGGATGATGCGAGGGCTGGACCACCTCTCCTATGAGGACAGGTCGAAAGAGTTGGGGCTGTTCAGCCTGGAAAAGAGAGATCTTAAAGCAGCATTCCAATACCTGAGGGGGCTACAAGAAAGCTGGGGAGGGACTTTTCATAAGGGCAGTTAGTGACAGAAAAAGGGGAAATGGGTTTAAGCTGAAAGAGGGTAGGCTTAGATGAGATATTAGGAAGAAGTTCTTCACTGTGAGCATGGTCAGACACTGGAACAGGTTGCCCAAGGAAGTTGTGGATGTCCCCTCCCTGGAAGTGTTTAAGGCCAGGCTGGATGAGGCTTTGAGCAACCCGGTCTAGTGGAAGGGGTCCCTGCTGATGTCAGGGGGGTTGGAACTAGATGATCTTTAAGGTCCCTTCCAACCCAAACCATTCTATGATTCTATGATTATATGATAATAAAAATGTCCATAAAGTTCTCTTCCTATTTGGAAGTGATGTGAAGAAATGCATTAGAACTTCCACTAAGTTTTGTGATAGAAATGTTTGACCATAATTCAGCTTGTTTATTGTACGTATAAAAATTGTGACCTTTCTCATCTATTTTGAATGGAAACTTTTCTTGTTTTTCATGACAGTGGGATGACCTTCTAAGAATCCAGCAACAAAAGTGGGAGATGGGGAGTTACAGACCATAAAGCAAAAGTCAGCTCTTTTGTGGATTCAAGGACTTATTTCCTGCTAAGGCTGAAGGCAAAAGGAGAGCCATATCTAAACTGATATCTTCATAATTTGGGCTCCTAGATTCAGTTTGGTTTTAATTAGTTTAAATAATATATTTGAGACATTTAGAAAGATTTGCAGAGTTTCTCTATAAAGAGAGTGGCTAGTGAAGGAGGGAGGCAAAATGAGCACATGAATAGCCTTGGTACGTCATATAATATTACTTTTATGCTCAAAGTTTATTATATATCAAAATGTTATGACTAATCAGGGTAGAGCACTCTTCTGCATCACTGGGTCTGTTAAATACTTGTAGTTTTAGAAAGCATTAATGTGCATATTTAACTCCATCCATTCAGCATACGCTTAGAAAATGGATTGCTTGTTAGAAGGTATTCTCGTTTAACTAGTGGAGCACACTTGAATCCTGCCTCTGCACTCAGATATCCACCACTGCTCTCAGAGAGGTCAGAAACAATGCTTCCTTTGACTGTAACTACTCAGTCATACCTACCTTGCTTTGTTTCACTTAATATCTCAATGTGAAGAGGCATTTACCCATTTTTGGTCTAATTAATGTTGTTAGAAGAAAGATCAAGAGCACCCTGTGCAAGAAAACACATTTTTTTGGTGGTAGATATTTTCCAAAATACAGGGAAAATAAGTCTAAATAACGTTTATATCAATACCAAAACACAAGATCTACCATCTATTTGTCCTCACTATTTTTTTTCAATGAAAATAATGCATCTGATTGTTGATCAGGGCCCTGAGCGTATCAATGTGTCTTACTGGTCCCCAACCAGTCCCATCTGGGACCTCCCCAGACCTTGCCCATGGACTCATGGGTTTCAATTAAGCTCATCCCTTGTCTCCTTTTGCTTTTTCCTGGGCTCCTGGGATGGACTCACTGGGATGGATATCACACTTACAGTTTGGCAAGGTTTTACTACATATACATTTTTCTTTTGATAGATGCCAGCACAAGATGTGGGACATAAGTCTTCAATGCTTCTTTCTGTTTTTTTTACTTCATAAGTCCTATGACAGAAGCCTTTCATTATCAAGATAATACAAAGTAAAAAAAAATAAAAAATAAAAAAAAATATGCATACAGTTCCTGAGCAGTTTGTGACTTCCCAGTAGCAGGAAAATAACAGAGTAGAGCTGGGTCTCTGCCCAGGATGCTCTGTTGTGGATAGAGAGTTGGAGTGAGTTATTCACTCCACTCCTAAGAGAGATGTAAGAACATATTTATTGATATAAAATAGTGAATTAACAAAGTTCAAAGGTTAATGAGACAAGAGCCATTTAACAAGATTCAATGGTGAGGTTCACTTGATTATTTACTGCATAGAGGACAGGGTCAGACAAAGCTGTCAGGGAGACCCTCCCGTTGAGTCATGAGGTTTTGGAAAGGACCCCCTTGCTTTCTAAAATCCTTCTCAGAGAGGGGTTTAGGTGTGGCTAGATCCATTCCTAGTCCCAGGCTTGATCAGCTTTTTATATCATATAAGGATTATATGTGTGCAATCAATTCATTAATTCACTTAGCTAAGATTTTGTAGTTAGCATGCTATTAGTCACTTACCGAGGATCTGTTGTGTCAAGGAATCTCTCAACCTCAAGACGTAACCTTCAGAGGCCTCCCTACTCAAGGGGACATCCTGTCATGCAGCCCACTGTTGTTTCAGGAATGCTCAGTGGGCCCCTGGACTGTCCACTATTTATGGGGTAAGATGATTGACCTATAGTCATATTTGCACACCAGACGTATTTCGGTTGGTGCACACTCAACAAGCCCCTCGCTGTTGGAGCAAGTTGCGCAAGACAGCCCTTGGCTATTGTGTTGTTATCCATCTCCCCTGAACTGGATACAGATATCACAACCAGATAGCATCCATTATGGTCACAACTGGTGGTTATCACATGAACAGGGTAATGGGAAACAAAGATCAGGTTGTGGGGGCAGGGGGGAGCACATCATCACATGCTCTGAACTGTCTTTTCCCTGAGCTTTAGCCAGAGTAGCTTGGGTTGTGAGCTGAATTTCTTTTCCTGAACCTCACAGAGTAACAGCTCTCTTAGCAACCAACTTTTTTCTCATACATGATGAGACATTCAGCTTGCTTAAGAAGTTGTCCAGACATAAAAAAACTGCAGGACTGCCTTCACTTCTACATAATAATTGCAAATCACCTGTGCTGATACTAATATTATAGAATTAAAGAATGATTTAGGCTGGAAGGGACTTTAAAGATCATCTAGTTCCAACCCCCCTGCCATGGCATCGAAACCTTCTACTAGAGCAGGGTGCTCAAAGCCTTATCCAGCCTGGCCTTGAACCCTTCCAGGAGGGGCATCCACCTCAACTTCCCTGGGTAACCTGTTCCAGTGTCTGACCACCCTCACAGGAAAGAATTTCTTCCTAATATCTCATCTAAATCTCCCCTCTTCCAGTTTAAAGCCATTTCCCCTTGTTCTGTCACTCCTTACCCTTCTCAAGTCCCTTCCCAGACTTCCTGTAGGCCCCTTCAGGTACTGGAAGGCTGCTATAAGGTTTTTTTAGAGCCTTCTCTTTTTCAGGCTGAATAGCCCCAACTCTGTCAGCCTGTCCTCATAGGAGAGGTGCTCCAGCCCTCTGATCATCCTTGTAGCCCTCCTCTGGACTGCAAATCACCAGTTCTATCACCAGTCTTCTCAGCAGTTACTCTCATTTCTCTAGTAAAATAGTTGTTGCCATAGCCAACTGGAAACCTCTGAGTTTAGGAGTATAAATCCCACAACACAGCTGAAGGTCTTGTTACAAGACAATTTGAAGAAAAGACGCTGACTAGGGTGTTCAGGATGCTGAAGAAGGATTTTGACAACAGTCATGTCTATTTAAACTGTCTTCCATGCAGCCTCTGAATTATATTGATTTATTCAACATAGAAATGTTATCTTCCAATGGCCTGAAGAGGGTTCTTGTGGAGCATGGCTTTAAGAGTGTTGTTTTTTTTTTTTCCTTTGTGACTAGTTTTGAACCTTATTCAGAGCTTTAATAATGTATCTGCAATAAAAACCCCTAAAAACTTCACATACGTTTTTGCTTAATATGTGCTGTATGGTTCAGATAAGAAACAAATTGTGTTGCTTAGAATGGTTCAAGCTGTTGTTATCATGTATGTTTGCATCATGCATTCCGGATCCACAGGTTCTCACTAGAAAAAAAAACCTCTTTTGGTGCCTCAGGTGAACAGATTCTTCCTTCCTAATCAGCTCAATTTTTGAATTATTTTCTAAAGTGAAATTTATGTATTTCACTGATGCTAGGCAGAAGTTCAGAATTTGATCTAAAAAGAAAATTAAAAAAATATAAAAATATTTTAAAGGATCAGTCATTTTCAACATTCTCTTTGAGAAATAAGTAGCTGTAATAATGAGTTAGAGCTATTTAACAGCCTGCTTCATTCCCTGTATTTGCCTTGAAAGAAAGTAATCTGGTCCATTTTTCCCAATCTGTTGACTTCTTCTGTGTGTGAGGTCCAATCTGAGAAATTAGGGCCTAGGTTTAGATCTTTTGCATCTGCCTTTATAAAAGTAAGACGGCTATGCCTGTGCAAGTCAAGTCTGTCTTCTGTGGTCAGTGGAGAGACATAAATACTTTTAGGGCACAATTCATTTGAAAAAATGTAGGTATCTTGTCACAGATGGAAGTGGAAGGACTTAGAATCATAGAACCATAGAACAGTTTGGGTTGGAAGGGACCTTTAAAGGGCATCTAGTTCAACCCCCCTGCAGTGAGCAGGATCATCTTCAATTAGATCAAATAACTCAGAGCCCCATCCAACTCAACCTTGAATGTTTCCAGGGATGGTGTTTCTGGTACCTCTCTGAGCAACCTGTTCTGATGTTTCACCACCCCCATAGTAAAAAATTTATTCCTTTTATCTAGTGTAAATCTACTCTCTTTTAGCTTAAAATCGTTACCCCTTATCCTTTCACTACAGGCCCTTCTAAAAAGTTTGTCCCCATCTTTCTTATAGGCCCCCCTCAAGAATTGAAAGACTACTATAAGGTATCTCTGGAGCCTTCTCTGTTCCAGGCTGAAAAACTTAACTCTCTCAGCCTTTCTCCATAGGAGAAGTGTTCCACCCCTCTAATAATTTTTGTGGCCTTCCTCCGGACCCACTATAACACATTCATGTCTTTCTTGTGCTGAGGACTCCAGAGCTGGACATAGTACTCCAGGTGGGGTTCCACCAGAGCAGAGTACAGGGGCAGAATCACCTCCCTCAACCTGCTGGCCACACTTCTATTGATGTAGCCCAGGATATAGGTGACTTAGGTTGCCTAAAGTATCACCATCAAAGTTATAGGAAAAAAATGATTTTAATACAAATTTATGAAAATCATGACTTAACAGAGTTCAATGGCAAGGTTCTGTTGCTTTTTACATGGAAAAGGCATATAAAATGGAAATCAAATTAGAATTTTATAAGAGTGATTTACACATGGATTGGGGGAAATTATTTACACATAGCTCAGGGGAAATTGAGTCAGAATCAGGCTCGAGTGATTTATACAGGGATTAGGGAAATAAGATAAGAAAGACCCTCCCTCTAAGTCATGAGTCATGAGGTTTAGAGCGGACCCCCTTGGCACTGCTAGATCCACTCCTAGTACCAGACTTGGTCAATGGTTTAAATCTAAAGGGATTAAGTGCAGGGATCTCAGTGGTGGTGATTCAAAATATGATTATATGTTTTGTATAATTTTCGAATACCAACAATTTAAGATTCATTAACACTATTATGGTAAATCACAAGATTTTATTATATGATTTTCTAAAAAAAACTTAATTAATCAATAATCAACGATTGGTTATAATGAATACAGTGACTTAGCTAAAAAATCCAATATAGTTTTCTAAACTATCCATAGATATAAATACAGATGTTAACCTATTATTAAAATGTTTCTTTCTCTGCAGATTATAATAAATTTTTGGTACCTAAATGATCCTAGGAATGTTACAAAATCGAGCTATAGTGAATTAGTCGTTCTTACTTTTCATTGGCTTATGTCAGTGGATGGTTCTTTTTACTTCATTGGCTTTGTTAGCAGATGATTCTTTTCCCTTCATCAGCTTTGTCAGCATATGGTAAAAATCTACCCCAAAAGGCACCTCAACTCAGAGTGGGAATTACAGGTAGTAGCCTGCTGTGATCCCAGAGGGGTCTAAAGGTCCTCATAAAGAATCAGTATTTACAGGGTCATAAGTTGATTGACTTTAGTCAGAATTTTTTTAATTGTGGCCATTGTTCTTTTCAGGTAATCTTGGCACCTTTCAGAGTGGGCTATGATCCAGGCAGGAGGAATTTTGGGTACATTTTCCAAGCAATAGAAGTTTCAGGTGCTGTTAGGGAGTACCTCATCATCCCAACTCACTGTACTTGTACCCAGGACAAAAAGTACCAGATTGTTCCAACTCACTGCTCTAGTGAGCAAGGACAGAAAGTGCCAGGTTGTTGCAGCCTACTGTATCTAATTAAAACAAGAATAATGTTGGCTGCTGTTGACATCACCATACGGCTCAGGGCAGGGTCTGCACCACCACACATCTCCTTTAGGAGGAAATGAATTTTACCTTGGTAATACTTAATTGTCTCTATTGATTATAAGAGCAAGTTGGTATGATTAATTTAGATAGGGATATATACATTTGGTCAGGCAAGTCACACAGCATTAGAGAGGGACAGGAAAACTTCATACAATCCTAGAAGAACTTTGAGATTTCAATATTTTTCCCTTGGATGAATGACTTAAAAAATAAATCCGTTTCAGAAATTGTGCATACTTTAGGGAAAATAAAAATGATGGTCACACAAATGACTTGGGTATTCCCTTTTCAATATTTCATTTGTTTTTTTCTTTAGCTATACAGTAATATGAGTTTTCTATTAAAGACAATTTGATCTCCGTCCATATGTAAAAAAAAAAAAAAAGTATAAAACTAGGAACATAGGGACTTAAAGGTTCTGGATATTAGTAATTTCTAACATGAAAGTATTTTTTCTTTGCTGGCAACTTCACAGATTGTGCTTCTAGAGCTGAAGTGAATATTAAATTCAGTTTCAACCTGAATAAGCTTCCTCTTATTCAAAAGGTTTGCTCCAGTATTACTCTGGGTAGCAGATTGTCATGAAAACTAAATAACTATTTTCAGTAATAATAGAATTTCCATTCAGCTTTGCACATTGAAACCACAGCATTACCAACTTCACAAATGAAAATTCAAACATCTAGAAACAATATGCAGAGTTATAGCTGCATAATCTTTACAGCTAAGGTGATCCCACATGGTGTCACCTAAAATTCAGGCAGTGAGGAAATATAACTACCTTTTCTTATGTCACTGAGCAACCCATTGGTTTGTTGCTGACGTAGCTGTTGGAAACTACATCACTGTGGAGGAAACCCTGGTTGATGTTGGCTGGCCCATGTCCTGGCACCCACCAGAGGAAACCAGTCATACTTGTGCATCACACACCTGTTGGTATGGGTGTCCTTTGGAGCATTTTGTTTATCTGTGACTCTGACACACACTTATTATGCTTGGGGCTCTGCTTATCTCTGTGTTTCAGTTCAAAAGGACAAGAAGTATGAAAAGCTTATGTCAGAGATCAGCTGAGCAATGCTTTTGCAGTGTTGTGTGCCTCATGCTGCTTACAAGGGTGAAGAGAAGAAACTGAGGACAAGATGGCTCAGATGCTGTTAGGAGAATATCACTGATGGAGAAAAACAACAGTGATATGGTACACTTCCGTGTTGTTGATTTGGAGTGAATGTCACGGTGATCTTGTCAGTATGTTTTGGTTTCTTATTGGAATAAATAATTGGCTGGCTTCAGAAGGGAACTGAAGACAGAATTAGCAAACATAAATTGGGCGTTTGAAGAAACAGACCTTTGAAGTGAAAGCAAGCCAAAGCAACAAGGCTGTCAGCTAGCTCCAAGTGATACTGCATCAAAGCTGTTTGGAAGTGCTTCTGGTCTGGGATGGTTCCTCTGTGCTTGGAGCAACCTCTGGTTGTTCTCCCTGACCCACCCATTCAACTGCAAGCCCTCAGAGAACAAAGCAGAAGATGGATGAGTGTGATGTAGTTTGAGTGGTGACAAGAAATGGTTCAGGCAGTTATGTGTGTCAGCAAGAGCAAGGAAAGCAAGGCAACTAGAAAGGAAGGTCTGAGCAACATGAGTCCTTTGGGACTGTTGTGCTAGCGGGTGTATCTCTGCTGACTGTTCAACCTTTCTGTCAACTGTAGAAGCTGCTGGAAGTGGAAGGCTGGATAATCCAGAATATTTGCTTCAGTTTAGTCATGCAGAGGTGACCAACTGTGAAACTAATTACAGAAATTTGAAGAGCACTGACACATGTGAAAATGAAACGAGTGATGTTGTCAGAGTGGACAAAAAAGCTGAGGTGATCTTCTGACTTATCTGAGTGGAAGAATCAGCCTCTTCGTTTTGGTGGAGAAGATTAAATAAGCATGATAAGAGACCAGAGACAAGATGATATTCTGAACAAAACACGCACACGCAGATAAACCTAGGAAGTTTTAGAACAGGATCTTGACAAAGCAATTAGAATTTGTGGAGAAAAATGCAGTTCCTCTGACTGCATGGTAGACAGACAAAGCTCTAACAGTGCTGGTGTTCTGCAAGGGAATCCAAAATATTGCGGAAAAAGAAAAAAACTATATCAAAGACAGTAAAACACGGAAAATCAAGCAGACTTCAAAGTCAGAATCCCCACTAAATAGCCTATAGAGATGCAAAGCACCTAAGGTTTTGAAAAGATGCAAGAACTGCAATAGCTTGCACTGCTTTGTGAGAGTTTGCAAGTAGGCAGAGTTTGCACAGCACGGACAAAGAGGATGCCATAAGCATCATTAGTTCAGATGTCTTTTTTCAAAGCAAGAACAGACAAAACTACAGCAGAAAATGTCTAAGCTATCAACCAAAAAGTAAATGTATCATTTATTATTTCTAAGTTGAACAAGGGGCACAGAGTTATATTCTGTCACCCTGTGCATGGTGGAGCTGGGCAGCTGTGTTCTGGGCAGCCTTTCTACTGTTCCATGTTTACAAAAGTATGTGCTACGCTAGGCACTGTTATTAGAGGGCAATCATTCTTCCTTTCTTCCTTCCCCCACAACAGTACACCTTTGCATATATAAGCAGAGGCAAAATGTTATTAGAAACAGTGCTTTTGTCACTGAGCAAAAAGTCACAAGCCTTATGATTAAAACTTTGTACTTTAGTGAATTTACTTTGCAAAGTGAATGTGAAAATTAAATATATGGGTAAATAATGAACTGGAAAAATGACAAGTTACACTTACACTTACACTGTGTGTGCATATGTGTGTATATGCTCATTTTCAAGTGGAAACAAGTTAAGCTTCTGGTCTTATCAGGGAACAAACTGACTGGGAATTCAGGAGATCAAAGCAACTGAAGATGAGTTAGTTTACAAGAAATAAAAAACTCTCAGTAGGATCAGGAATAAAAATGGCAGGACTTAAATGTCCAGCAGTTAATGAATTTAAGAGCTGATGACATGAATGTACTTAATAGTAGGAGAAAAAACAAAACAAAACAAAACAAAAAAAACAACAAAACATCCTTTTATCTTCTATATATACACTCATGGATTTGCATGGTTCACATTTAACATTCCAAGTAGGAAACACTGGGTTTGCCCTTTGTTCTATTACACTAGTTGTAACTCTTCCTCAAATCCAAATATACCTGCTGCATAAGCAGTTTAAAAGTAAACTTCTTCACACTGCAGCTTCAATTGTATTAAGAACATGAAGTGTTTCACAGGAAGAGGAAATGTGGTTTTGGTAGACGCTGTAGCCGTAAAGATGAAGTTTTGAGGAAAAGCATGACTTGTAGCTCTGAGGTCTCTGCAGTGACTGAGGTGTTGTTCTGGTGTAAAACCACCAAGACTGTAAATCCTTGAGGTAAGGAAATAATGTGGCTGAGACCAAAATGAAAAAAAAAAAAAAAAAAAAAAGTAGAAAGACATTACAAGACTTAGTATCTGGGCATTAATAGAGTAGTCATGATTCAATAAATATAAATTTAAAGTCAGGCACATGGGAAAAATGATTTAATTTTTACATGTGGAATGAGGGACTCTGAGCTGATCATTACCACTCAGGAATGAAATCTTGGTATTATAACAGATTTTCCTTTGAAAATATCAGCTCTACTCTCCTTAATGATCAAAACCCATCTGGAATAGTAGGGATTATTAAGAGAATTAAGAACAAAACATAGAGTGTATGAACTACTGTATAATGTCAATTATCAATGTCAGTAATATTATAATGTATACTGACACTAGATAATGACATGTGCGTATATAGATACCACCTGTGGTCTGGTCTAGTCTTTGAGCTGAAAACTACTGATCCCTGAAAGAATACTATGGAGATGTATTATATGTACTTGTTCTCTTGTCTTATATTTTTTTCTCAGATATCCAGCTCTGACCACTACTGAAGAAAAAGTTCTGGACTAGGTGGACCTTTGGTCTGATCCAAAATGGATGCTCTGTGTTTTTAACATCTGCAGATGGACGGCAAGTAAGAATGAGGCCTTAGCAACCTGAATTCACCACCATGCAATGAAAGAACATGAGGTAGGGTGAGGAGGTAGAGTGGGAAACACCCATCGCATTGTGTAGATGTCTTCACCTGAAGTATTTCTCTAAAGTCCCCTTATAGTCAGTGCAGATCTAGTCAGTACAGTCTATGGAGTTAAAGTTGTGATTCATCTGGTCAAAAATCATTGCCTGTTTTAAGAGATGTGTTCCAAATTCAACAGATTGACTAGCTCCGATCTAATGGAAGCTGAGTGGTATGTTCAGACAGAGAAACTTACATTGTACATGACTCAGTCAGTCAATTGAACTTTGAGACCTCCTAGACTGGCAGACTGGAAAGAAATGTGTGCCTAACATAACTAAGACGACTTGGTAGCTTGACTATGTGAAGATGTTGAAAAAATAGAGCGTGCAATTTTGTTCAAGAGAACAAAAAGTATAATTACACAGATGTCTGTCTTCTTTCACAGACGTTCAGAACTGACAGTAAGAACAAAATCTAGTTGTTCTTAACGCTCTGGAAGCACAGGATTTTAGCTCATAGTTGTTACTATGGTATGAGGTATCTTGAGTATCTATAGTTATGACAGTTGGAGTGGGAGGAAAGAGGAGTAATAATAATAATAATAAAATCAAATATACTTGAATAAAGAAGGGAACTTCGGCTTTGTTGTGTCTGTAACTTTAGGAGGATAATGTCAGAGCTGATGAAAAGCACTTACTACATTGGAAAAAAGGGCTTGGCAATTGTTTCTCTTCCGTTTAAGAGTACAAAAACTAAGTTGCAGCTATCCGTAAAAAGTGTAAAATTCCACTGTTAAGGATTTTTCTCTGAGCAGACAAATAGATTTGACTTTTTTTTTTTTTTTCAGAGGCTTACATTATGTATGGTCGATCAGACTGAACCGAGACATTGAAAGCAGCAAGCTGCTTTTCATCCTCTTCAGCACTACACAGCAACACATTCAAGTCTATGGAGCAACAGCATTCTCCATAGGAAGCATATCCAGCATGTAAACTTGACCTACAAATAAGTAGGCAGAGAGAGTTAATACAACCTGTTTTATGCAAATTCAAGAATAAGTAATTAGAGAAAATGTTTCTAAGTAATAGGAGGCACCTTTTGGGAAAATGAAAGTGAACTAATGCTAGTTCTGATTATGGAGAATCTAGGATACAAAAATGTGTCCAAACTCAAAATAATGGATTTTTTTTTTTTTTAACTTGTTAAGTCTTGCCTATCTAAACAGTCAAAAATCAGAAATATTTAATTTGTGATGGTTCATTTACAGGGAAGTAAAACTGTGTTGAAATTTCCTTTTTTTTCCCCTTGATAACGAAAGATAGTATTGCTTGAAAACTTCGGGTCTTTAAAAATATACTGCAGTAGAAAAGATCATCTGTTTTCAGCTATTCTGTGAGTGTTCAGATTAACTGTTTTTGCTTAGAACATTCACAAAACTAGAGCTGCAAATCAGAAAACAGAAAAGGATCTATTCTATTTGTCTGCTGATGTGATAATGCACTTAAGCCTAGATGGCCTTCTCATCAAAAAAGACAACGTTTGGCCATCAGTTAGCATCTATCTACCTAATAAAGTCAAGTAAAGAATTCCATATTAAATTACCATAATTTTCATGAGAATAAAATTTAGATCATTGTTTTAGCAACAAAAAAGAGGTTAAAAATGAGAAAGATTGAAGGAGCTAGTCTCTTCTTGAGGCTAGCTCCGAAGAGAAGGACTTGGGAGTGGTGGTGGATTAGAAGCCAAACATGAGCCGGAAACGTGCTCAGAACTGTTGTGCTCAACTGTATCTTGGGTTGCATCAAGAGAAATTGGTCAGCAGGTTGAGGGAGATGATTCCCCCCCCTGTACTCCGCTCTCGTAAGGCCCCAC
>NW_010292207.1:0-23562 GCF_000700745.2 Antrostomus carolinensis
GGGGCCAGTGGGGAGCCCGTCCCCGTCGCCTTCCCCGCCTCCAGGCTGACGGTCTCAGTTCCCTCCAAAAATCCACCCACCTCCTCAGACGACACCGCGAGGGCAGGAACTGGCTCCCGGCTGCCTTCCAGGGCACCCGCCCTGCGGCCAGGGAGCGCAGAGCCCCGCCGGGCCCGCACCCCGCCACCGGCCCCCCCCCCGCGCCCGCCCTGAGGCGGCTGGCGGTGGCGTTTTCTTCTCCCTCCTCAGCGTTTTCGGGGAGGGGAATCCACACAGGAATAATCTCAGGTTTTCCGCCCTAACTCAGGGTTTAGTGCTTCTGTCGCCAGCTCTGAGCTGCATCTGGCTTCGTGAGGACTCCCTGGACTCTGGGACGGGGCCAGGCTGAAGTCCCTCGGCGTGTGGGGAGGGGGGTTTTGTTGTCACCGTGAGGGTGGTAAGCGGGAACGTTTTCTGTACTTCATCCATCGTTATCACAGTGTGCGGTTTATTTTTTTTTTCCTTTTTTAGAATGGTGATTTTCAGCATAGAGACTGGTCAAGTAAGGTCTCTGTGAAAGGGAACGAAGAAAAGCAAAGAATTTGTAAGAAATGGTAAAGGTCTTGTGTGAAATGAAAGGCCATGTCTTGTTTGTGCTCTCAAAACAATATTTTGGGTTGTGGTGGGGTTTTTTACTATGCTACTCTTAAGCAGTCTCTGAAAAGAGGTGACTGGGCTGGTTACCCATCGGCTACTCACATCGGCAGCAGGCGTGAATATTGGAATCCAGAGGACCAAGGAAAGAGCTTACATCCAGTAGCTGGAGGAAGAGTCTCAAGGTCCGAATGCTGATTTTTGTCAACCAAGGTCACATCTGCCACGTTTAAAAGGGTGTTACAACCTGAGGCCTGTTGCACCGATTCGGGTGCTTACCAACAATTCTGTGTGCTGCCATGGATTTCAGTAGGCATATATCCAGTTAAATACCTGTAGTAGTTTCTGAAGAATTTGAGTTCCTCATAAGTTTCTGATATTAAAGACTACTCTGTGGCTGAACCTGACCTGGACCAGAGATTACATATACATATTTTATAT
Source organism: Antrostomus carolinensis (assembly GCF_000700745.2). Lineage (NCBI taxonomy): Eukaryota > Metazoa > Chordata > Aves > Caprimulgiformes > Caprimulgidae > Antrostomus > Antrostomus carolinensis. Next base: position 1,075 of record NW_010292207.1, read on the forward strand.
AAGCATACTGCTGTCCAGCTGGCAATCCACAGGATGGTTCTTGTCCAGTTCCCTCACTGTTTCTCACTGTCATGCAACATTTAAAAATTTATTTGCCTTCCAGACTCTGAGCAAACTAGTTTGATATAGTCTGGTCCATAGTTGTCAAGAAGTTGAAAAGACCAGAATTAAAATCACTTGAGATTTTTGGAGTGGAGAAGGGGAACAGTGAGGGCACTTTTCCTGTTTAGAAGCTGTTATCAAACAGAACCAAGAAGTGTAGCTGCGCGCTCAGCTGCATACTGCTCTGTAATCATCATGTCAATATGCAGAACATTGTCAAAAATCCGTGATGCCTATATAATCAGTTCCATGTACTCATAATAATAACAACTTTTTCTATAGGAGCCACAGTACTGACTCCAAATCTAAATTAGCATCATAACTAATATCCATGTAGAAAGTTGTCAGCTTTACAAAATGTCTCGGAGATTGAACCCAAGTAGCCTCTGAGTGATCATTTAGTATCTATCAAGTCTCTATTTATATCAGTACAGCTACATCAGCACAGTGACAAATCTTCCATTTTTACTTTCCTTACGTTGCCAATCAGTTTTTCTAGCTTTAGCTTTCAAACTATAACAGAGAGATGAAAATATCACAGAGGAAAATGTGATCCTATAATCACAAATTACTTCATAGCTAGGCTGAGGAAATAGATGTTATTATTAACTCTGAGGTTATATTTGTGTAATTATCAAAAGAATATTTACACTAGCAAATCTTTATTAAACTGTGTAGTTAATTTTCTTCCTCTTAATCACAGTGTTCTATTTTTTTGTGGCAGATGTTTTTGTTTGAGACGCTGGGGTGTTTGGGGGACTTTCATCTATAAGGCTGTGCTGCTGTAATTTTTCATTCTAAATATGGTATCATAGTTACAACAGAAAAACTTAAAGAAGGAGGCAAGCTTTCAGAAACATGCTTCTTGTCTTGGATTCATAACATGCAAGCAAAACCTCGGAGTCCCTTAGCCACCCTTGAAAGTGATTTAATAAAAGAGGTTGCAAAAGCAGAATTAGGGTAACTGAGAGCTGTAATTTCACTTTCTCACTTTCCAGCCTGAAGGTGTTGACACATATTCACTTAGCAGACAGCTGCAGCAGCTTAAAGTGTTAGCACCATCCCACTGCTTATTATCACTCCTTGCTAAAGAGTATCATCCCCAGAGGAGAGCTACTGCAGACATCTTTGTGCACATCTTAGCCTCTTCAGTGCAAAGTCTAGCAGCTGAACTTAAATTGCTGAGGTAGGCAGAGGTAAGCCTCCACTGCAGTCCAGGGGCTGAGGTGTGCTCTGTTCTGCCCGTTCTGCTGGGTCAGTGGTGGCACAATTATGGGGCTCTGTCTTAAACTCTCATTTGCTGAATGAACGTGTCGGTATCTTGAGAATATAGGAATTCTAGAGGCTAAATTGTGGATATCAAAATTCCCTTCCTTGAACATTACATATGTTTTAGGTACCTGCCTCCTTCCCACATGGTCCTTAACAACTGCCTCTAGCAGGGCAGGTTAAGTAGGAAAAGCTCTGAGTTTAACAGGGCCTGAGTTTGGGGATGAAAGGAGGAGTGAGAGGGAGGAGATACGCCTCTAAGCAAATAGATGTTTGTACTGATGTTTGCTCTCAGAAATTGTCACTTGTAGGAGCTGCTGCAGTAATGGTCATTCTGATAACACTTTCCACCATAGACCTCAGCTGGTTAAATCTCACAATCAGGGCCTGCTTTGGGAGTTCAGGCTGAACATGGGCGCCTCTGCAGTCTCCTGTTTTGGAGGTAATGAATGCCACTGCCTCCCTGAAAGTGTGAGCACTGCTGTGAGCACCCTGGCTATGGACTTTTCAGTGCACAGCCAGAGCACTGGTTGGCATCAGTCTGACAGCTTCCCCAGTCCCGAGGGTGTTAACTGGTGCCCTGCATGAGAACAATTCATTAGATTCTCCCCAGAATGGGAGATCAAGAAGTAGGTGATGCAGTTTAATTTTTAATTAATTGATATTTCCAAGATACTGCAGCTAGTAGACAGTCCATTCCTAGACACGTAAAAGAAATGAAATCATGAGTACAGCTACAGAGTAATATGACCATTGTGTGCCACTGTCTTTGCAGATTTCTGCATTGAGATTCCTGTGATTCAGCCATGATACAGACATCTGTTTCCTGTCCAGTACTAGTACATTATTCATCTAAGACATCACTGGTGATGGCTGTTTTCTTGCTAACTGTACCAAAATATTCCCCTCTCACTTTATGGACATTCCTATCACCTACATTCTGGCAACAGAAATAAATGTCATGGCTTCCATGCCTATGTCTTGGCTCCCACGTGTACACTGAATTCTGATCAAAGTGTCTCCATTTTATTTCAATCTTCTCTTCACGGGAGCTCATACCCACCTGACTTGTCCCCAGATGCTGATGCTTTTCAAGTGCTCCAGAGAACTGCCAAACAGAATTTCAGCCAGACCTTGGCACTAGGTCCACAGTAAGAGAGGATTTTGGCATCCTGAAACTTCAGTCATGCCATCTCCACCAGTCACAGGACGCTAGGCCATATCCCCTAGAAGTAACACCATTTTAAGTGCATACAATAATCTGCAGGATTGAGCCCTCAAGGAGAATCTCTACCTATCTAAAGTTGTGGTGAAAAGGAGGCATTTGCCTACTGGAAAGCCAAGAAGGATGCTTAAGATGTGTGGTGGGGTGTGCATCTTGAGAGTGGTGTCATCTGTGAGCTGGAACAGTGGTCAGTTTAGGACTACTGATCAGAGACATCCAACGATCAGAGAGGTAGCAACAGAAAGTAGCAGACCTTGCAAGAGCTGACTGTTGAGGCACAAGAAATGAGATAGGACCTGAGAGGACTATATTTACTTCAGACATCCGGAGAAGGATTAACCATTTGGAGCAAAATCCGGGTAGATAAAGTTAAAAGAAAATGGATATACTACAAAAAGAAGAATGTGTTTAAGGCATGGAAAAAATATGTAGCAGGGGCTCCAGTCTGAGCTATGAGGTTGATTGCCAGCAGTGCCCATGAATAATGAGAGCAGGTACAGGGCAAGCCTGCGAGCAGGTGTTGGGTTTGAACAATGGGGAAATAGTCTCCTGTGAGCACTTGGGCACTGAAGCAGACCAGAGCCACCATCACCAGGGTTGCTGAATACAGGTGAGGGGGAGAGAAAGGAATTCTCTGTAAGACCAGAAGTGTGTCACTGCTGACTTGTATGTCCTCAGAATATCCACCAGCACTTAGCCAGCCAGTCTGATGGACAATGCAGCCTCTTGCCTTCCCCTGTGATCCTCCTTCTTGTCATAGCTGTAAATGACTTGAGGCAGTGGTACAGCTCAAGTGTGACCTTGCATTAATGCATGGCAGGTCCAGGACCACAAGGTGAAGATCACTGCCGGGTGTGCTCAGTGAAGCTGTGAGGAATATTTCTGGCTATGCTCTCAGAACCCATGTCCTGAGACTGTGGCCATTGAGTAGAGATGTGCATGGGAAGATGAGTGCCCCTTCCATGCAGGAGCTACCTGGGCTTATTTCCTATCCTGTGCCAGAACAACTACCCCCACACATGCATTGCTTTGAGGACACCTGGACACCTCAGCATCTTTCCAGTAGCAGCATGAGACCACAGAACTTACACCCTGGATGGCCCTGGTATCTTGACCTGAAATGTGTATAGAAATGGTCAGGCTGTCTCCTCCCATACCAGCTGTCCGATGATGATGATAGATGGGGGGAGAGGTGGTTTGCCAGGCATCATGGTTTTGGGTCAGCTTTCTCTGAGGTAGGAAGCTGGGTCTTGCCTTTCAGTGCTACCCAAAAGAGGGTTTGGGTTTGTTTTTTTTTTTAATCCAGGCTGTGTGTTACTGTTGTTTCCTGACCCTTTTTCTTCTCCTTAGAGTCAGAGCAGCTCTGTGTGTGTGTGTGTATGTATGTGCACGTGCGTGTGTGTTCACTCACGTACATGTCCCTCCAACACCTTTGCAAAGAGGAGACATGACAGCACCACAACGACAGAGGAGTGTATGTGTGCATCACCTAAAACTCAGGGTTTAGAAGAGGAGACAATGAACTGCATACTCTCAAAATACTTTGTGGGTTTGAGGATACCAACAGAGAGTAACGTTATAGCTTGAGTGGTCAGCTGGGCATCTAGTCCTTATCCTGCTGGATTTTAGGGAGAAAGGAGCCATTTGGCTTCTGGCAGTTGTTTACTTTTGGGAACCAGCTACCCTATGAAAACCAATGTCTCAGCTGATGTGTCTCCCACAATTCAGTGTAGTCTTCTCAGATAACAAAATTGGGGTGTGAAGGGAGAGCTGTGTCTGTCAGGACGCTGCTCCTCATGCAGTCAGAGTGACAATGTCCAAGGCACAAAAAGAAGCCAGGACTTGACAGTGAGATGACTGTTCCTCCTGGCCAGCATCACCAGCACGTCGCCAAGCAGAGGAAGCTGTGTTTAGATTAGAGGCACATGGTACTTCATTTCCTCTCAGAGCAAGGATGACCAAGTAGTGAGGTAGGTTATTCTTCCATGAGAAATATGTCCAAAACAGAGACAGTGAAAAGTTTCTGATGTTTTGTGAATTCACAGCCTAACCTGGTGCTTATTAATGCTCCAATGCGTCCCTGCGTTTAGTCTCCCTGAGCTGGAGCCAGAGGCGTTTGCGTGAGGCTACCAGTGTGCGCCAGGGCAGGCCAATGCACAGATTTTAAAGCAAGAAGCCTCAGTTTTTCAAACCAGCCATCCCTGTTTTTCTGAGTCTGAGGTTTGGTATGTTTTGGTGCATTTGGGGCATTAGTATTTCAGCTCCAACAGCAAAGCTGGTACTCTGTAAAGAAATATGAAATTGTTCAAGCCTGCAGGAATTTACCATCATCTAGCCAGAGACAAAAACAATTTCAAGTATAATCCAGTGAGCCCAGGGGAATGAGTTGCAGTATAAAATTTGAGCAAGCAAGATTATGGCTAGGAGGAGCCCAGCAGAACTCACTTTACTTTTAACTTGGGTTCCTAGCAATGAAAATCTACTGAAACAATCTGAAGCCATAAGCAAAGGAAAACTCTTGTTTTTCCATGTTTTGCTGTTAGAAACTGTCGCTGTGGAATAACAGCTTGTTTCTGAAAATGACATGCCTGTTTACAGCAAGATTTCCTAATTTTGTAAAGGTCTAGGGGAAAAAAATCACTCCCGTCTCTTCTGCATTCACTTAAACTATCTACATTCTTTCATTTGTTTTAAATTAGAGGAGCCAGAGTCTAACAGATAAAGTCATCAGCCTCAGTTCTGCTGAGAGTTTATTCACTTTAGGTCAAACAATGTTAACTTGTTTTAGAAAGCCAGCAGGGACTATTAGATGTGCAGCATTTTCCCTCAGAAACCATCCCTCCCACACACACACAGTTTAAAAGAGTTCAACACAATAAATACGCAATCTATTTAAAATTGTCCGTGACAGAAAAGGTTTAAGTGCTCAAATGGCAGAGAAAAGTGGAATAACAATTTGGGTTACCTCTGTGCTTGGTTCTGTGCTGTCGACTGGGAGGTGATAAATCAGCCCTGTTTTGTAAAATGTTTAGTTTAACTACTGAATTGACAATTTAGGTGGAAATAGCTGGTGATGAATTGAGAACTGTGTTATCACTCCTTGGTTTATCACGTAATCAGCAGCTTGATCTGCTGATTAGTGAAACCCTGTTTTAGTAGCATAGGTGCTAACAGCCATCTCCAAAATTCAGGCTATCCATCTTGTATTTCTCCTGAATGTCCCCAGCGTCCCTCTAATGGACAAAATGTGACAGCTTTCTCCTGAGCTCTGCCATTTAACAGATCTTCCTCTATAGCTGGAGCTGGATCAAGATAGCTTTCAGGCACTTTCAGAAAAGGCTCAGGAGTAAAAATGATAGATTTATATCATGAGTGTATTGATTTCATCAGAACCCTCCTTCCTTCCAATAACAACATGCTCCACCCAAAGGCAATGTATCAGTTGCTGCTTTCTTATTTTGCCTACCCTGTCCGAAGAGCTTTTACTTCACTTTGAGCTCATCAGAACCTCGCTACCGGATAATCTGTGCAAATCAGGTGCTTGGCTCTTACTGGCTTCTAAACCTGACTCCATGTGCTGCTACTTCTGCTGACTGACCGCTGCTCAGATCTCTTTTCACTGAAGAGAAAGGCACAAAAGATGCTTCCTGGGACAGCAGGAGCCAACTAAAGGCCAGAAGGTCTCTGAACCTGTAAGCTGATTACTGTTTATTGGGACTAGGCTCTGAAAGTGATATTACACTGTTCTTTTTTTTTCCCCCACTGCTTTCCCACCACTCATCTTCCTTCTCTAGCTTTTAAAAAATGAGATAAAATATGGGGAGACAGTATCCAGGAAAGCATGACACACACCTCCCTGCCCCCCAAATAAAAAAATCTGTGAGGCAAACTGGGTTGTATTTATGTCTGTATGATATTAATTTTGCAGGAGAGGCTGGATTAGGAATATGTTTGGTATTTTAAGAGAGCTAAACTGTCACCATGTCACCAGCTTCCTGGAATTAAACTATAGTAGAAGTAGCATGAATTCCCCAGTGAGCTACATCTTACTTCCAGAAAAAGGATTGTCTGTGAATGCTGCTTTCAAGGAGAAGAAAATATTGTATTCATTCTCTTTCAGTGTTTTACAAACCTTTTGAAGAAATGTCACATGCTACAGAAGATGCTGGCTGATCAGAGTCAGATGTATTACCTAATGAGTGCTTATACTGTAGTTTTAGGAACCAAGAGAGACAACTGTGGAAATCAGGGACACCTGGGGTTGGGTTCAGGTTCCACGTGGCTCGTCTGCCTGTACAGAAAAAAACCCATAGAAATCAAGCCATGTAAATTTTTGCAACTAAAGAACTCGTTAATTTTCTGTAAACAGGCTATGTTGTCTGACTATGCAAACTGTAGTATATAAAGAAGAAAAATGCTTTTGAATTAACTGAAGAAAGCACTGAATAGAACATATTTCTAGTGTGACTAAATTAATTTTTAGCACCCTCCACCAGTTTGTCCCTGTTTGGCAACGGACTTAGAGTTGCAAATCTAGGCAAAAATCAATCCAGAAATCTGATCAGCAGTAACACAATGCTGGGAGAAGTCGAAATGAAAGTAATGAGCTGAGGAACAGAGCCACGTTTACAGAATATTTTCAGCCCAGTCTTCTGCTGAGGCATCCTCAGATGTTCATTTCAGAACTGCTTTCCCAGAAGGAAGCAGCAGCCAAATATTTTAACTCATTAGATATACTTGAACTCTTCACTGCGCTATTCCACTGTTTCACATGCACCAGACTCCAAATGGCTCCATGTGGATGCAGAGTATGTCCACACAAAGGTCATTTGCAGAATTAGACCAAAGCGTTACAAGGGAGGCAAGGGGAAATAGTCCAAGTTAATTTAATTCTCAAGGCAGTCCTTAAGCCCTAAGCAATATACAAAACAAACTCTGAGCACAGTGATGCAAAGTATTTTTCCCCAAAGTCTAAGGACAGGGCTCAATCTTTTTCATACCGTAAGAGTGGTCTTTCCTTTTGATCAGATGGGGATGGACTGTTAGATTTTGGGATTATACAACTGCCTGAGCTGAGGGCCACAAGCGTTATATGAATTCTGTAAAGGTAATTAGCCTTAATAACTGGATCCGATTAACACAAAAAAGAAATCTAAAGATGAAACCATCCTCCTTGATATGCTGTATTCCTGTTTGCTCTTCTCCTTCCCAGACCTGTACAACCAGCTGCAGGAGCAACAGGTTCCATTACATTCGTGATGTGTCAAGCTCCTCTTTAGGAGATTTCCTTAAGTTTTAGAGAAATCTTGATAAAAGCCAGAGAAAAAGCAAAGATTTTTCACCAGTCATCATTTGTCAAACTTCTCTATTCACTAAGACCTTTTTTGTGCTGTTGATGGCTTCTACGTTTATTTAACCTGCTTTGCCTTATTTATTGTTTTTCTTTTACAAAGAAACAGTTGTTAAAACACTGCCAGCACAATAACTTTCTTAAAATTTGGTCATATTGCCTTTTGAACTGTGTGATAGTTCTGAAACACAAAAGAGTTAAACAAAAATAAACAGATTACTGCAACTTTCTGCATTTCAAAACAGAGGTAAATAACAGCTGTGCAGAGCTCAAGTCGCCTTCCAATAGTTAGCTGCTTCAGCGAAGGGGATGAACTGAGTGGAAACACTGCAGCAGTCATCTTTTGGCTTTTCTTCCTGCAAGAAGTTTTCTGACTCTGGCTTGGAGGGTTATATGCTCTTGTTGATCATGACAATATTGTTCTTACAAGAACAAAGATGAGGGTGCAGAGTGAGGCACGCTGCTTGGATCACTGGGAAAGGATGGTCCATGTTAGCATCTCTTGAAGACAGCTACCTCAAACAGCGGCCTGCTTCAGCTACACCTGGAGCCAAATGATTATTTCATAGGCTGCTGGACTAACCAAGTAGTGCCTCACGTTTTATGCTGCTCTGCATTGAAAGAGGGTAGAGAAACTACTCACCAAGCCAGAGGATATACCTGCTACAAGAAGACTGGCACTTCTAGGCAAGGGGGTTGTGCTGCTCTGTGACACTTGTCCTTGCAGCACACTGCAGAATCGTTGCTGGAACACCTCACATGCGGCACTCGGCGCAGAGCAGACTGGCAGGGGGGGCCCAAACGTCTCAGGGCTCACCTGCCACTCTCCAACAGACAGAGAGTCCACTTAGTACCTAAATATTTTGATTCTTCTCTGATAAATGCCAGAGCCTTTTTCTTGCAACCTATGGTCTAGACTATTGTAGTCTTTGCTCGTTTTACATTAGCTTCAGCCTCTGCTCGTGCAATTTCCATTGACTATGCATAAGATTCGTGCAGAATCTAAATGTTCCTTAGTGTATTGGCTGGAAATGTTTTAATTAAATGGATCTCATACTCTCTCTCTCCTTCTGGCTTTTAATGAAAAGACATGCTTTTGCTTTCAATTCAGGGCAGGAGCACTGCTGAAATATTGAAAATGTTAATGAATTAGCATAGCTTATGCCAGGTACTCTCTTTCAAAAATATTAACGTCTTGTTCACCTTTAGTTTAGCTCACTGTGAAGACAAGAAAGGGGGGCTGTTGTTGCAGATAAAGACAGTCAAGCATGGCAATTGTAGCTAACTCCAGGTGCAGGCAAATCCTTACAAATCTGGTGGCGATAGGACTCCCTTTCTGGGCAAACAGGGAGCTTAATAACACATCCTGAAGCAGAGGACATTTTCCGTCTGCCTTATGCTGTCCAAGAGAACTAGACATGACGATGGTACTCATGACACCTGATTTTACCCATCTATTACTCTCCTGATGCTGCCAGCAAACAGCATGAAACAATAACTTTGTTATCAAAGAACTGTCACATTTATCATAGCCAGGATGTTAATTCAGAAAGGAAATACAAGTCAGGCTTTTAACAGCATGTCTACCTTAAGGTTGAGTGTATGCGAAGGTACACCAGAGGTCAAAGGTGCTGCTGACTACAGTTGTGGACTAAAGGGGAAGAAAATAAGTTTTGGAAAGCAGATGCCAGTGTGATCGAAAATTCACTTAGTTTTGTGAGAATTAGCACTGCAGAAACTATGATTCAGAGACCCATCTAACACATGCAAAAAGCATTTGGCAGTAAGAAAGGCCTTCAGGAGAAACCATAGTATTTCAAAAGGTGCCAGAACGCCTAAGTAGCTGGGTACGGCCTCTGTGGATTGCTTGGAAGCAGCTCCTGTAAAGTGGTCCAAAGCCTGTGCATCTCTCACTGTATGTTCTCCTTTATCTACTTGCCTTTGGTTTCAAGAAAGAGACTCCCACAAGTTCCTGAGTACCAAATGTACAGCTATCCACTCTTTCATGATAGAACTCTCTAGCTCTCCTGTGACAGCCGTTGGAGCAGAGCAGTGCTGGGCGGGAGTCCTGCAGCCCACCAACAGCCAAGTACGGAGGCAGCTTGAAGACTGAAAGATAATCTGTACTGGATATTGATCATTATTTCAACATATGCATATATGAAATAATGAATATAGCATTGAATATACTGTGCATTTTCCTTCTTAATTGTAAGAAACTTCTTTTTCAGCTTTCTGTGAGGCTGACATCAAAATGCTCCTGTACCACAGGACCTGAAAAACCCCCATTTTCTTTTTTAAGACACTCAGTCTTGATTAGGAGGATTTCCAGTTGTGTAACTATATCAATGAAGTCACACAAACCAACAAGCCATCTCACACACTCTTCTGTTAGCCTGTGGGCAGATCAGGCCTCATTACTCCTTTTACAAAGCTATAGTGGTATGATCACCATTATAAAGACCTGAGGGCCTTAGGGATATTAGTAGCATATTAGATACCCTACCCTATGTTCATTATGAACTTCAGAGTTTTTAATAATTTTCCTTTTCTGTGGAGAAATCCCTACAAATATAGGAGTCAATTTCTAGTCCCCTAACTGGTCATATACATAACCCATAATGACAGAATTTGTATTCAGTGAGCAACGCTTACAGTGTTTATTTTACCCATTATATAACTAGATGGAAGTACACGGGTCCATAATTATTTCAAGCTAAAAGCATGCGAGTGTTTAGCATTGAACCAGAAGAGTATCTTTTCCTGTTTTACCTCCAAGGTAGTTCTGTTATGAAGATCTATTCCTAAACTAGCACATAGATGTCACTTAGAGACAGGCTGTAATGGGAAACATTTGCTTTTTTACTAGATTAGTGCATTTAAATGGATCAATGATGAAATGCAGCTGTAGGGTGGAGGCTCTTTAAAAGCTGCGCTTCCCTGTGCCAAATATAATGAAACACGGATGACTTCCAGCTAACTTCTTGTTGATCTTTATATGAGGGGAAATTTTGCAACATGAGTGTTTGATACTGTGAAGCTGTACTGTAGAAAATTTTAAAAAAGATATATGGTAATTATAACAATAAGATAGATAAAGGGAGGAAGTAAAAGCTGAAAAAATAGGTAAATATGAAATGAGCTGGAGACAGTCAAAGATGAGTAAGAAATTCGAAATGGTAAAGCTCTTTGCAAAAAAACCCCAAAATAGTGGAAAGTGTAATAGATAGAAGGAATAATAAGGAAACAATTGGTAAAAGACTGGGTGCAAGGAGAATAACCATGATATAAGAAGAAAATTCTTCAGGAATGAACTGTAAAGCTATACAAATTCAAGCTAAGAAGGTTAGCCTGATTCTGAACTGATGACTTACCCACACAGGTAAAATAAATAATTTTTTTGCTATGCTCTACTCACAGCTCTTTATTTGGATTGTGTTACTTACCTAAGCTTACATGCTCAGATATATAAGAACAGACAACTCTTGAAATAATTCAGAACAATCTTTTTGCTTCCCAAGTAATTTCCTTTTTCTCTCCATGCATGTTCCACAGCCATGATCGGTTTGTTTACTTTGTCTCTGACTGTAGGATCGGAAACTCTCAGGTATCTCGTGCCAATCCAACAATAGTTCAAAAGAAATAGTCTTTTGCCAGCTTAGAAATGCAACACACCACATGGAGCTGCTCAGCTGAAAAAGAAATAACACACAAAAAAAAGCCCCTGGCCTGTTGTCCTCTTCTGCAAACTGTAGGAAACTAAGAGTTCTGGAGGTAACAGAATTCAGATCATTTTTATCAGATCCTTAAACTTACAGGAAGTTATGTGCGTAATTGCAAAAGAAATCCTCAAAATGTGACCCCGTTTGGGTTCAGCTTCCTTTAGCACTTCAACCCAAAAAATTGCATTGCAGTAGAATTCAATTAGTAGGAAAAACATCTGTGTGTGGACAGAAAGAAAAACTGTGTGGACTAACACTGCTAATGGGATAAACTGTAGTTTTACGTAACAGAAGGCTTGAAAAGTGTAAATGGACAAGAAGGTCACTTGTAGCTTCTCTGGACTTGCCTCATCACGTTCCTCGCTTTTCCAGGCATTTGCACAACTGTAGCAAAGCTGATTTTTATTTTTTTTTAAGTCAGTGTAGCTGGACCATGGGGGTTTGCTAAAGACACAGCCATAAATGAACTGTTTTCTTGGCCTGCTGTTTTTCAGAACTGGAAACTTGAATCGTTTATGGGCAACAATATCCTTTTGGAGGCCAGATCCTGACTGCATTAACTGTACATGGAGCTGGACCGTCTCTCACATGCAGCAGAGAGTGAACCATGACAACAGAAGCTGTTTCTAGCAAGTAGCTTCAGAAATTAGTGGGCTGTCTACGTCAGTCCCTGTTACAGCAAGGCTGCATAAAGCATTTTGCATTTTTAATTGCTTCAGCTCTGCCATCTAGGGGAGCTCAGTCCAGCGGGGTAGTGGTAGAGGAAATAATGAGGAATTGGTCCACAACAAAGGAGCATTTTGGCAGAAAAGTCCTATGACAGTCCCCAACTGGGTCTGCAATACGGGGAGGAGGAGGGCTCACAGGGGTTACACTAGCAGGCTTGAGCTGTAACGTTACCACAACACGGAAAAATGATCAGTTAGAGTCACATTAGCATTTCAACCTGACCATAACGAGGAGAACGCAGTGCAGCTGCAGGTTTGGCAGTCCTGTGTGAACAGACCCTAAACAAGGCATGTTATTTAATTTCAGAATAAGAGAAACTGAGACTAAAACCATCTTTCAAAACCATCTGAGTTCATCCCTTTCCAATTCCAACTGGGTTTTTCCCAGCTCTCTGTTTTTTAGTGATTTATCTGGTTTAATTTTAAATGACTCAAGAGATGGAGTTTCCACCACTTCCCGTGGGAAATTAGTCCACGGTCTGATAGACACGGCCAGGATATTTTCCTGATGTTCAACCTTCAGTGGTTTTCCTTTGTTCAGTTTAATCTCATTACTCCCAGTTATTCCCCATCGGTCAGTGCTAAGCACTCAGCCCCTCTCTTTTGTGTTTACACCTTCACAGTTGGATACAGTTGTCTTTAGAAAAATCCAGTAGGCTTGATTATATATTATTACCTTTTCAAATGCAGAGACAAAACAAAAGAATATGAACAAATAAGAACAAAGGATAGTACAAGTTAGTCTTAAAGGATGTTTTCAAGACTTAATCTACTTCCATTCACCAAACCTATCTGGGACCTGCTCATGTTTTTTAGGATACAGTGACTGGTGACCCCACACAAACCTCTTTCCCACCTGTATCAGAACGATGGGAACACAAGTTACACAAGGTGGGAGTAACGGATGTGGGAAACCAAAATCACGTTTCTATATTAAGAGGACACAGAAGCTAGAGAGTTGCAAGAAAATGCGTTTAGTGGAGTGGCATTAAAAAAGATTACCAAAAATATCTCAAAGTGGGTGTTGCACTAGCTCAGCTTAGGAAATACCAGACAGTAGTGTGGCAATTAATGCCAGAGAGACAAGTCAAAATTTTCACTTGGAAAGAATATGACAGATCTAAAGTAGAAAGGCTGGTGAATCATAAGCATGGAGAAGGCTGAAATGGTATTTGTGGTGAGATCCTTCAGAGGCAAAGTACAGAGAGGGAAGAAGAGGTGATTGACTACAGCTATTTCTTGAATTTGCAGAAAATACTGAAAAAAGAATGAGGCTCCCTTAAGACTTTGTAAGATTAAAGATGCGGAAGCTGAAATAGAATTGTGGCAGCCAAATGAAAGCATGAGCAAATCTCTTGAAAGCAGGAGACAGATCAGAGGAGGGAGCAGTAATATTAACTAGAAATAAATCAACAGAGGCTTTTGTGGGACCCCTGATAGATAACTGGGCTTTCTGTAAGCTTGGGCTGAAATGCAGCACCAACAGAACAGTCTGCTCTTGTTTGGTTTTCATCGTAAGGAAGCTCCTGGGAGAGATGCACTATTCCTTCTCCTTCCCCCATGAGCTCCTGCTTTTAAAATACTCGAGTTTTACAAGTAACAGTTTAAAAGGTTTTTAAAGTGACAGTTTAAAATTAGAGTAAAAGTCTTATCTTGCCTCCAGTTCTGAACTTCATGGAAGTCATGAGCTAAGCACACTGATAATGAGTGGAGCACAGATGGCAGAAGCCAAATCAGCAAAGATCTAGGTCGGAACTGAAGAAGACAACTGTGAGCAAAGATTGTAGATGTGCTACTCAAAGAGTAGTCCTACTGCAAGGAGGAGAAAGTACCTGGAAGGGCAACTGGAGTCAAGGACAGGTTTCTTAAGGTGAGAGAGACTAAAATATCCTTGGGAAGCGTTGCTCCTTGCACCTGCAAATACGCTATTTCCTCTTTCACCATGAACCCACTGAGGAGGCAGTGAGAGGACACTATTTTATCAGGGATAATGACTGTAACTCCGTGGCACTGACATTATCAAGGGCTGCTCAAATAGCACATGCACAAGCACTGGACTCTTGTCCGTTGCACACAACTGAAAACATAAAGTACATTTGGATACTAAGTAGGACAAACCCCAGTTGTTATGGGTTCAGGCACAGCTACTCTGGGACACCACATCGCCTTCCAGTCCATCTGGACTGCCACGAGGTGCAGAAGAAGATTCTCTGGCCTATCTTCATGAGCTAAGTGTAAAGTTATTGTTATTATATGATGGGCTAGCGATAGAAGCTGAATGAACTTGTCTGGAGACAGCAGAACCTCCTTTCAACTAGCTCAATTCAGATAATGCCAAAAAGAGAGAGAGCCCAGCCAGAGACGTCCAAGCCCTGAGATATGTTTAAAAATGTGTAAGACATTTAGATTTTGAATTTTAGATGTTTAAACCTGATATCCTCTCTTGCCATAGATAACCTTTTGTAAGGTATGTTAAAAAAAACATCCTCTATGATCTCCTGCTTTTTTTCCTTGTACTTTTTTTCTCATTGGACAGATTGTGAGGTTTAGGATGGTACATTTTCAGTGTGACTTCCTACAGCATGGAACAAGCTGAAGTGCCTGGTAGCTGGCCAGGATTGCCAGCACCCTGGTGCTCAGGCAGGAGTGAAGAAAGGCTGCAAAATGGCAATAGGATCTCAGGTTGAACTTTTTGAAAAAGAAAGTAGGTAGGTGGCTATGCTGATAGATAACACATAGGGAGGTTTTAAACATTCCTTAGGAGTTGTCAGGCTGTGTCATTTTTATTTCATCTGGAAAGCAATAGTACAAACATAAAAATATTGTACAGGCCAAAATCTAGTGATCTTTTTTAATTCTGCATTTTGCAGTGACTCCACCTAAGCCATTTGTCTGGATATTATTTGGCTGGGGTGTAGTGGCATGGTATGCAGTTTCACTTAGTTATCCATTTTAAGGATCAGCCTTCAACTCAAAAAGATAAGAGAAATGTCAGGACAGAAAGCAAGAATCTGTGATTCACAAGATGTCACATGCTTTGGTTTCTTGACTGAAATTTCTGAAATGAGAACCACCTGCTCCCAGTAGTAATGCAGCATCTCTTATTGGAAAGTCAAACAGTTATTTCAGAAGAGTCTGAGGGGGAAAAAAAAAGCTACAAGAAAGAAATTCTGCCAGGAGCTTCAGCAGCAGTCCTGTGAGACCAGAAAGGAAGTACAGCGGATCCTTCAGAGTCTGAGAGCCCAGCAAAAAGCTGCTAGTTCCAGCGAAATTAAGACAAAGCAGAATTAAAAATACAGCAAAAGATGAATGAAGGCACCAAAAGAAATAGAGCAAGAGAAAAAGGGGGTGGTATTAGGAAGAGGCCGAGGTGCAGTAAGCAGAGTATGATCTAGCAGTTGGTCTGCTGGGCAAGGGGTTGAGTAGCTGAACCTCAGTGCAAGTGGCTGGTGCTGTGACGAGGGCGTCTCCTCAAGATGCTGCTGCTAAACAGGACACTTTGCCATGTGCAGTGCCACTGCTGGATATGGAAAAGCATTAATAATGCTTTATATATATTAATACATATTTATGTTGTGAAAGCCAGCTTAGAAATGTCTGCAAAAGGCCAGCTTGTAACACTCCTATCTAAAGTAGCACTTTGCTCTTGGATGTCTCTACACTTGGCCGTCCGCTACATTAGATGAACTTCCATGTTTTTCAAAAGCAATTTGAAAATATAGATAATAGAAGGGAAGATGATATCCAGAAAGAAGGAGAGGGGTAGAATCTGGCGTCGAGCAATACACAGTGTTTGGGTGGGAGGTGCTGAAAACATACAACTGTTGCTTTCGGTTTTTATTGCAATGGAATTTAAAGGATTTGTAATTAATATGACATGAAAACTCAGATGGAGTGGCCTGGCATAAACTGAGCCTGTGGTTAGTTTAAACATCTATCACACTGACCTCTCGTAAATCAGGGTCAGGAAACAATGAGAGGGCAGGCGAGTGTTTGCACTGTTGTTTGCTGACTGGCTGTTCAAAGGAATGCTGGAAGAATGTGCCAAGAATCTGGCTTTGTCAGGAAAGAAAAGTTCTTGTTTTTTAAAAGACTGACAGATCTCAGAAGACGAAGAGGAATGAGCTGGTGCACAGGTGAAGACGACTAAAACCAGAAGCAGGACTTCTAGAAGTTTCTCCAGGTGTTTCAAATAATTAAAAATAGTAGGAGAGGCAGGAGGCATCAGACTGTAACCCTGCATTACGCTGTGCCAGTGTGCGAAACAAGGACCGAGGGCGGAGAGAGATGGGGGTTACGGCATCGTGGCACCGCGTAAGGCTTGTGCGGGAGCCTGCCCAGCTCAGAGAGTCGGGGAAAGCAAACCCCGGGTTGCTGAGGTAACAGCTGGGTGCAATGCACTGGGAAAAGCAGAGTATAGCTGCAGTTCAGCATGCTCTGGCATTGCCACAGAAACCTGGGCCAGGAACTAAGATAAGGCATGCTCTTGTCATGGCCAGAAGGGCTCAAACGATGAAGGATAGTCCTCTAAAGCTAGCTGTTCTCACTTTAAGTCTGCCCTATTATGCCATGAAATGTCACTGGAGCAAGAGAAAACCATTTCCTGGTTGTTGAAATAATTCAGTATTTGAATGGGATCACTACAAGATCACTACAATGTGCTATTAACACATGCAAGATGTATCAGAAGAAGTCAGTCGAGTGGACCTGCTTCAGAAAGCACATGGAAGGGCAAAAAGAAGTTTAATTTGTGTGACAATTTGGCTGACACTTTTGAAATATACCGGTTGAAAGGAGGGAAAGTGAGCATCCTTAGTGAAAACCAGACTTGTGAGGGTTCCCTTAACTGCAGTTTCTAAGGTCAATAAAGTAGAGCTAACAAAGCACACTCAATAGGCAATCAAGCAGGAATCCTGTGACTGACTGAAAACACTGAACACAGAAGTTCTGGTAGAGCTCTGGAAAGTGAGAATATGATAAATAGAAAAATACTTTTTAGCTGAGACTTTATAAACAGGGATAAAAATACTGATTTTTATTTTGAGCTGTTTTTCAATGTCCACTTTTCTCTTAACAATCATTATTATAGGAATATTACACATAAATAAGAAATACTTTTTGTCTTTCACAAAGCAATTAGTGCAGACAGTGAAACATGAGTGCCTAATTGCATACTTTAAAACTAACTTTTAGAGCAATTTTGGTACGATGACTTTGCATTGAGTTAACTCAGAAGAGTGATGGCAACTTCCCAGGATTTTTCACCTTAGATTAACCTATAGACAAAAGATTAAATCATAAATGCCTGTTTTCCTGGAATGGCTAATTAGAAGACTTTTGAAAATATGCTGGCAAAGGGCTTTTTGCAAAGTGTGTAAGGGAAGAGGAAAATTTTTTTAAAAAGCCAAAAATCCTCCAAACCCTAAATTCTTAAATAATTATTGATAAGTTTGCATCCATTGATCTGTGAGTTGTTAGTTATGTTATGGATAAATACAGTACTATCTACTGGGACACTACATTTTCCTATAAATCAAAACTGTCTGAAGGAGTGAAAGCAGCAGCTGCTTTCAGCAGCAGACGACATTTAGCCAGGCCTTGTTGACTCGGTGTTTCAAGTATCTCTGTACTATAATTTTGATTAAACCTAAACATGGAAATCACCTACTTCCTTGATTTTCAAAATACTTCCCACTCACCCAATTATTTCAGTTGGAGCCATGGGCTGGCAAGGGAATGGTAAGTCAGGAGTAGGTATTTTTGGACTGTAAAATACACATTTATAGAGCAGTCTGGGGGCAAGAGCAACAGCCAACAGAGGATGAGAAAAACTGTTTCTGGAAATAAGCTGAATAAAAGCAGCACTGGCAGTCAGGGAGGGCAGCACAAACCCTTGGGACAAGGGCAGGGACGTTTAAAGAAGTTAACTTGATGACATTTTTTATTTAGAGCTTGTTCTTGGTGAAAAGCTAACTCCTACATTTTTACAGTTTCAAACTGTGATCCCATGTGCTCTAACACTGAGAGCTGAGCTTGGAAAATACCAGGAGACCGCAGCAAGATGCTGGAGCTGACATTGGTAGCTTTGTCACCAACTCTTCTTTGCCACAAGAGCCTCCAAGTCCTGAGGGAGCACTGTGCTGCTGGTGAGGTGCCCGGGCTGCTGCATAAACTGGAGACTGATAGTCCTTCTCATCCTCCCAAACCACCTCTTCCAAAATTGGCAGGGTAAAACGCCACTGTCCCCATCCCGGTTCAGCCTCGCCCCACAGGCTTAGGTGATACCCAGTGCTTTGTGGCCACTCCTGCAATACATATAATAATTTTACATGGCTTAGTGCTTTGGCTTGGGAAGGGTTTCTCTTAGCAAATTAAGTTGGATGATGCAGAGGTTCTGCCTGCTCTGTCAGGATAATGGCTGCGTTCAGATGTGGATGAAACTATGGCTTTAGGCAGACCAGGCTTGGCCCTGAGGAGCCTCAAGGAAGAAAGCTCTGGTATTTATATGAGCAGGGAAACTACAAAGTGGAAAAAAGCAGATGTGTTTGCTCCATGTTGATACTTATGATTCATAAACAAGAGTTTATATTCTACTCTTTTTTTCTTACTAGAAATGGGACTTGTAAGTTTTTATTATGAACTTTGGAAATTCTATGTAATGATGGCTGAGAACAGCTATGACGTGCCTTTCTCTCCTCAGGTGATGAAGATTCACCTCAACAGCCATGACTCCACAGTGGTGAATGAACATTAGGTGAGCCTCAACACAAACTGCACCACTGCATTTCCATGCTATTTAGCAATGTATTAAATGTTGTACCAAAAACTTGAATTCTTGTAGTTAACAATAGTATAAGCATTCCTATTTTTAGGCTGATGCCATTATACTGAAGAAGGCTAAAGGACTGTTTGGAATAGCATCCACATTGAAAATGATACTCTTTTCATACGTACACTAACTAAAAACTGTGGCTCCGATCTTGCTAAGACTCAGCAGGGGCTTAACCTGGGGCTTGTGAGCAGTTGTGTTCAGTTGGTCTGTGTTTCTCTAGGAATGGGGCCCATATGCCATGGCATTAGTTTGCTATTAAAATACAGAGAACACGCACTCCTTCTTGGGTGGCTTTGTACACAGCTTTTACAACCTATTTTGACTTCACAAAATGCTGTTTTCCTTCTGCATAAAATAGTTTATGTCTCAGAGGCTGCTGAAGTTGAGATAGTCTGAATGCAGTTTAAGGAATGGAAAATAACTCTGGTAAGACTGCGCCTGACCAAAGACTTCAGATCGGCCTGGGGCAGTGCCATGATGTGCCTTAACTTCCTTCTTTGGTTCTGCATGGGAAATGTGTTCTTGTATTTTACTCTTTTTCTATAAATAAATGGAACATAGTCAGGAAAACACTTGCTAGCTTTGGACTCCAGCTTGTGACCCATGTGGGGAAAATATCAAATCATTTTGAGGCATATTTTGGCTAGGCTTCTGCCAGATATGGTTGAGGCCTGACAGAATCAACTGTGTGCCAGACCTGAGATGGATAAACCCTCTTCTGTGCTTATCTGAGTACTGGAGCTAGAAATACTGCAGCAGAGCAGGGTGTTTGTTGTGCTGATTTGCAGATTTTTGCCAGATTCCTCCTCCAGACACAGCGGCTGCCTAAACTTCAGGAGCAAACTAAACCAACACGCTGGGCGATGGTGGTGGCACTCAGAGTCCTCTCTCCATGCCTCACAAGCCAGCTAGCTTCTCCACCCTGATACTTTTGGACACAAACCAGAGGGGTTTTTTTCTCCTTAAATTAAGGATTTGATACTTTTCTTAAAATCTCTCATGAAAAATGAGTAATTGCCACCCAGTCGAGTGTCTCAGCAGTTCGTGGGGTTTGTTTTCTCGAAGGGTTGCAAACACACTGGTGTTTGTGCCCTGTCTCCAGATCCTTCACCTTGTTCACAGCACCTGCTGAGCTTGTAAATTGGTTTCTGCCCAACATGGACTAAGAGGAATTGGGAGAACTGGAAATAAAGATCTAAGGAACAGGGTAAAGCCTGAGATGGGAAGACCTGAAAACCTCAGAAAATAAGACAGAGAGACTGTAACAACCCTGAGATCTGTTTATACGGAGTAACACAGGTGTCTAATATGGTTGATTAAGACACAGAAAGACTGAGATTGACTTCACAGAGCTGAGACTGCCTCATTCACATCTTAGGCAAAATAGTGCTGGAAGCTTAAATTGAGTGTTTGTAGTTAAAAGTTTGAATACAGTTAATAGCATCATGTTATTATGTGAAATACCTTCTGGAGGAAGATAAAAAATGTCAGTTTATTATGGTTTTCTTTCCCATATGACACAAATGGGCCCAGGACCAAACTGGCTCTGAGCAGAAAGCCTTCCATCTCTGCACTCATTCAGCAGGTGATATTTAATGGATTTCAATATCCTTCCTGTATGCTCACTAGTGGATCCATTCCAATCAATACTCTACAGTTAAAGTTTTTAATGACACTTCATTTTTCACCCTCCTTGACTCTGCTACTGCTCATGCTACAGCTGAATATTCCCTTTTATCTGGTCTACTCTTTGTCTCTCAGTGCCAGTGTTTATGCTGAGCTATTGTTTCCGAAAGCTAAATTTTGAGCACTCTCACCTCATTCCAAATTTCCTAACAAAAAGCAAAACCACTACTACAATAACTCTCATGAAAACCCAAACAAATTAATCAGTTAAACAACACAATGCATGATTCAGAAGACAAAGAGATTCATACCCACATCAAAAAATGCCACAACTGTACCTGCCTCTCCTTTTTATTCTGGTAGCGCCTGTTTTCATTCCAAGTTATATTATTGCATGTTTTCTCAGTCTATCCAGATTAGGCAAGAAA
Organism: Antrostomus carolinensis; assembly: GCF_000700745.2. Classification (NCBI taxonomy): domain Eukaryota; kingdom Metazoa; phylum Chordata; class Aves; order Caprimulgiformes; family Caprimulgidae; genus Antrostomus; species Antrostomus carolinensis. The sequence goes on from NW_010292207.1 coordinate 22,357, forward strand.
CATATTTTCACAGGTAAATAATCACTGAAGGATGCAGCTAGGCACCCGCCCAAGCAGGTGAAATCCCATAACATTTTCTTGGATGCTTGAGCACCTTCAAAAATCTGCCCCTGAATGTTTCAGAACAAGGGCTTATCTTTCCTGGGAAACAGCAGTTTGTGAGTGTCATTAAAAACTGCAGGATTGGCAAGAATTTGGTTAAAAGACACCAGGACAGAACACAACATAAAAATAGGGTGTAACTGGAAAAAAGCAACCTGAAGAAAAAATATTAATACCTTTAATAGTTTAGGAAAATGGAAAATTACTGAGAAAAGGCAATTCAAGATAACTCTTGTTTTCTGGCATTGCTTCCAAAACATCTTAGCTAAATTCCAATGTTTTTCTATGCAAATTCAATGGCTATGGAGGCGTAACATATATTTCACAGCAAGAGAGTTGTCCCTTGTATAACCTCATGACTTAACAGCGCTGACAAATGTATGAAGCTTTACTAACCGTAGGACCAAAGGATTTTGGAACATGTGTAGTAATGATTCAATGTAATGAAATTTTGCATTATGATTAGAAACAAGATTTTCTTACCATTACCAGAGGCCCAATGATGCAGGTTTAAGAGAGACTGCTAGATCACAATACTACAAGTCATTTTTGTCTCTTTCTGCTATGGAAAATAAAGGGGAAATCTTTCATGCCTCTCCTGAAACAAACTAAAGGTCAGCCTTTGAATTGTATCCAAACCTTTTTCTCTCTTAGTATTACAAATAAATTGCTGTACTGCAAACTCCAGTAGTTCGTCAGTAGTTCACTGCTCCGTGCCACAGCAGAGGGAACAAGGCATGACAGCAAAGTATGTAACTAATTGAGTCTGAGTTTCTGCAGATTTGGAACCCTCTTTTTGTTCCGAAACAACCACTGGCAACAATGAAAAGTTCAGCTGTGGATATGCACGTGTTCCTGTGAAGGTACAAAGAAACAAGTCTGTAGACAGAAAGGAAGGCAGTGTCAGCCAGTACTTCGTAACAGCACAAATAAGGATCTGAACTACAGCTGACAACCTTCAAGGGACTTGCAGAGCCTCACCCAGAACTGATGTCTCCTTTTTCCCTTCTAAAAAATATTAGGAGTTCTCCATGTTTTCTGCAAAATAAGTGGCAACCTTTCTTTATTTTAGCACTCCCTTCTCTATTTTGGTTATCTTTCCCT